>NC_081186.1:39951893-40226541 GCF_029867415.1 Vicia villosa
AAAGTTTCTAAGGAGATTTGCTGCCAAATTCTTTCTAAGCAATGGAACCCTATACAAACGCAACCATGACTCGACTTTACTTCGCTGTGTAAACAAGAAGGAAGCAGAACAGATCATGGAAGAAATACACAATGGTGCCTTCGGTACTCATTCCAGTGGACATACAATGGCTAAAAAGATCCTTAGAGCAGGTTATTACTGGTCTACCATGGAAACAGACTGCCATCATCACTCCCGAACATGTCACAAATGCCAGATATATGCTGACAAAGTACATGTACCTCCAGTTCCATTAAGCGTCCTGACGGCTCCTTGGCCTTTTGCAATGTGGGGTATTGATATGATTGGAGAAATCAAACCTACTGCCTCCAACGGACATCGCTTTATCCTGGTCGCTATTGACTACTTCACAAAGTGGGTAGAAGCAGCTTCATTTGCTTCTGTCACCAAAAATGTGGTAGCCCGGTTCATCAAATACAATCTCATTTGTCGGTATGGCATCCCTGAACGGATTATCACGGACAATGGTACAAATCTAAACAACAGAATGATTACTGAACTTTGCACACAGTTCAAGATCAAACATCATAATTCCTCTCCATATCGACCAAAGATGAACGGCGCGGTGGAAGCTGCCAACAAGAACATCAAGAAAATCATACAAAAAATGACAGTAACCTACAAAGACTGGCATGAGATGTTGCCTTTTGCTCTTCATGGTTATCGCACATCTGCGCGTACTTCGACAGGGGCAACTCCATTTTCCTTAGTCTATGGTATGGAGGCAGTTCTTCCAATTGAAATTCAGATTCCTTCCCTAAGGATCATGAAAGAAGCCAATCTAGACGAAGACGATTGGATTCAAACACGGTTGGACCAGATAAACTTGATTGATGAGAAAAGGCTCGCAGCTATTTGTCATGGTCAGCTATACCAAAAGCGTATGATCAAAGCCTTCAACAAAAAAGTCAAAAGTCAAGCATACCAAACTGGTGGCTTGGTTGTCAAACGCATCATCTTACCACAAGGTGATCCCAGAGGCAAATGGACTCCCACCTACGAGGGACCATTCATAATCAAGAAAATATTCTCCGGCGGCGCCATGTTGCTTACCACCATGGATGGCGAGGATTTCCCACACCCTGTGAATGCTGACATAGTCAAAAAATACTTCTCTTACAAAGAAAAAAAAACAGCTCGCTAAGTTGAAAACCTGAAGGGGCAACTTAGGCAAAAATGAGCGTCTCGGTGGATTGAAAACCCGAAAGGGCGGTCCAGGCAAAAATTAGAGACTAAACAAATACTATCCCGGTAGGCTGAAAACCTGAAAGGGCGGCCTAGGCAAAAGTTAGGGAATGAAGCATACAACTATGTTCCGTTCAGCTGCCTACTCACCATCAAGATTCAACACCTCAAAGACACCGATCAGTCTAATCACTTTCTTCCAACAAGTGAGGGATGAGATGCTCGAAGACAGATTGGCAATAGCAGAGTTGAAACTTGACTGGATCATTTTCACATAGCTATTTATCTTCATAAATATTTTTCAAAACTTTCTGACAGTTTCCTACTTCTAGGATTGTTGTCTCCCTGTGCTAACCCGCCTATCATGGCTCTTTTCAATGCAGCTCTTTCGAAAATCACTATTTTCATTTTTTCTGTTTAAATACGTAAGCATCCCAATGATAATTTTGAATGAACATATGCATTTGAATATGATTGATGTTTACCAGGAAAAACAGGAATGGCATTCAGGAAATGTCCCGATCATCTGGACATCATTCCATCAGAAGAAAATCACCAAGAGAAACGCATTTCTCAGCAAATTCCTCAAAAAGATTTTCTCTTCAAAAGAAGTCTTATTTCCCAGCAGGGTTGTTCCAGATTACTATCTTCAGAAGATGTGATCCCCGCACCCGGACTTGGTCAGATAGTGCATCGGAGGATTATGCATCTTCCTCATTCCCATTTGAAAGGGCATCAGAACTTCCAGTTACCTTTGGTTCTCCAAGCAGTAGTCAAAGATCCTTCAACGGGATACCCGGGTTCTCAAAGAATTTCCCCAGACGAGGGTACTCAAGCAAGACAAAAGATCATCAACGATCACAATACATTCATGTCCAGCTGACTAGTGGGAATTTATTTTTCCAATTAGAAGCTTGACATCACATTCATACATTCATACATTCATACATTCATACATTCACATATTCATACATCATACATCATGCATCATGCGCATATTCATACACAACATAACATGCATATTTCTCCGGGAATATCTCACATTTGCATGCGTCATAAACATTGCATATCACTAACTTGATTTTTCAGGAAGGCAGATATCTTCAACAAAGATGTTCTCAATCACATGCCGTGTTCACCTGAATTCTATGAACGGTTCTCTCAGATATAATCAAGCCGAAGATTCATTCTGATCACTTACCAACTCAAAAACAAGCATCACAGATCAAAGTCGATACCTCAGACGGTTCCAAAACGATCCAACATTGCAGATCTAAAGCGATACCTCAGACGGTTCCAAAACGATCTAGCATCACAGATCTAAAGCGATACCTCAGACGGTTCCAAAACGATCTAGCATCACAGATCTAAAGTGATACCTCAGACGGTTCCAGAACGATCTAACGTTGCAGATCTAAAGCGATACCTCAGACGGTTCCAAAACGATCTAGCATCACAGATCTAAAGCGATACCTCAGACGGTTCCAGAACGATCTAACGTTGCAGATCTAAAGCGATACCTCAGACGGTTCCAGAACGATCTAACGTTGCAGATCTAAAGCGATACCTCAGACGGTTCCAAAACGATCTAACATTGCAGATCTAAAGCGATACCTCAGACGGTTCTACAATGATCAACTTCCAAAATCTAAATCGGAAAAACTTTGGACAAGTTCCGTAACGATTATCTTCCAAGACTTAAAGCGGTAACCTTGGACGGTTCCGAAATAGTCAACACAAAGACTTTCAAATCCTTCATCAAGATATAATCAATGAATTCATTCTGATGAACAAACCATCAACACATTCACCAGGTGGCATATGAAAGCCCATCTCAGGTAATGTTTCAATCTGCCAACAACATTTCGCAGACGACATTCAAATGCAACTTCCAACATCTCTTCTGATCAAGGTAAGTGCAAATTTTCAGGGCATCTAAATATTCAATCATCTTCTACCTTCAGATTTCAGACAATCTCTTCAGGTTTAAGAAGATTGAATAGGGGCAACTGTTATACCCCAAAATTTGCCCACATATTTTTCAAGAAAACTCCAATCTGAAAATTAAGGGTCTCATATAATCATGGATTTTTATTTCAACAAATATCCTGACATATGAAATACTTAGTTTTTAGAATTTTTCTTATACAGTAATTTGGCTTGCAGTTGAATTTATTCTTACGCAAACACCAAATATTGTTTATTACTTCACACATGCTATTTATTTATTTACAGATAAATGGTACTGACACAATTGGTACAGAGTTAAATCTTTTTTGCAGGCGCAAAATCAGGAAACTCAGACTGTACTGGTAACAAGTAGATTATTATTATCTTTTGTTTCCCACTAATTTTTGTACTATATTCCATTATTTGCAAAAATCTTTTCAAATCTCTTTTTCAAAAATCAAATCTCTCTTTTTTCAACACTATCATACACTTTCTTTCAAATCTTACTTCCACTCAAATTTTCCTTTTGTACGGAATCACATCATTCCCCAACGTCTCTTTCCTTCTTTCCATTCTATAAATACCTCTCATTTTCTTCCATAAAATCTCACATCAAATTCCAACTCATCTTTCAAATTCCTACCTCATATCTATTTTCTCTTCTTCCCTAACAAGAATGGCAAAGTGGATAGAGACACTGTTTCTTACAGTCATCACCATTGCTACGGTGATCATGACTTTCTTCTGCCTACATAGTCCTGAAGAGTGTGGACCTGCAATGGTTGCACTCCCAATCATCTACATGTTATTGTTCATAGCATGGGTTATCAATCGTCATTCTTAAAATTTGCCGTATTTCTTATTTCTTAAATGTACCGTTTATTCGTCGTACTGTTCAATATAGTATGTGATATTTGTACTGTCAGTATTAAATGTTGTACTATTTGTCATAATATTGCTTAATTACTAAGATAATATTTTGTGTGTTTTCTGCCAGTCAAATATTCCTATTTCTGTGCATTAAATGATTTTCAGGGTTATTATCGGTAAGTTTGCCCGCATACCGTAAATATTAGTTATTTATTATGTCTATGTTTTTCTAACAAGTCATGTAAATAAACTTTCCTTTTTCACATAAAACAAAAACAAAAAACAACAAAAAAAGAAAATTAACTTTGACTGTTGATTTTTCACTCTAACTGCTACATCAATACCTGAACAGTCGGTCGACAGCCAAACTGCTGGCAGTACAATTCTCAGTGTTTTGTACCATCAATCAAATCAATCTTTCACAATTCAAAATTCCAAGATTTTTGTTTTAGAAGTCTTCTGAATATCAAGCGATTAGCAGAGACTCAACACTGCACAAAAATCAGGTACGCTTAACTATCTCCTACACAAACAGTCCCTAATCAGGGTTTTTCTTGTTTTTACAGGAGCAACAAGTTTTTGAGAGCTCAAATGGATTTCATACACATCCATATATCTCAAAGTACCATCATACAAATTTTCAAACTTCAATTCACTCAGACGCACCGTCAGCAGCTCAAACAGTCAACAGACGACCCGTTTGACCAAAAAAGTCAACAGACAGTCAAAAATGAAATTTTTTGTCAAAGTCCATATTTTGTCAAAGGATTCATCATTTGATCATTGGATGATCATAATTCATCAAGGAAAGATCAAAAACCAACAAAACCCTAAGATTCAAAATTAGGGTTTTTGCCTGAAAAGTCAACTCAACTTTGACTGATCATAACTCTCTCATCCTTCATCCAAAAAATTCAAACCAAAGCTTGTTTTGAAGGAAATTCAATTATCTTTCAAATGCCATTGATCCCATGGTCATTGGATTCACCATTTGAAAAATATGATCAAAGACATTACAGGTCATTTTCAAAGTCAACAAAAAGACACTTTTTTCAAAAGGACACACAAGGAGCTTCAAAAATCATTTTGACATGAGACCAAAGACATTGGTTAGAGGACTCTTTGAGGTTTCTAAAAAGTGCAAGATCTCCTTCATATGACAAAAATTGAAGGATTTACACCTTGTTGAAGTTGGCTAAATTTTGGGAAAATGCATGAAATCAACATTGTTCAAAATTGCATTTTTTCCAAAAGGGGCCAAGTTTTCAGCATTCAAACATCATTTCCATGTTACTATGGGCCTCCCACGACCAAGGCTAAGCCCACATCATTTTTTATCTATTTTTGGCATAATTTTATCTTATTTTAAGATTAAAATTAAAAAAGAAAATGAAATGGATAAAGAATAGCTTGTCTTCCAAGCAAGACTCATTCAACTCTGTCCCAAAGCAAAGTACAGCAGAGGAGAAGAAGAAAATCAAGCCATGGTGGCTTAAAGACAAAGCTACCAATGTTGAAAAAGTCAAGATTCCAAAAAAACTCATCAATGCTTTTGGCTTAGTTTCTAAGCACTCTAATGCTTATAAATAGGCTATAGCACTTCAGTAACAAAAAGAGACAGAGATAGAGAGCAAAACTCTTGCTTGTAACACACTTGTAATCTCTCAAAATATTCAAAGAATTTTGAAATTCGAATTCCAAATTTAAGTCACTTTCCATTCAAACTAAACACTCAAACACGTTCCTTGAGCTTCACTGAACATATCCAGATCATTTGCAAGCTCTGAAACTCCTTGAATCGAACGCTACAGGTCTCGATTTATCCAAACTAAAACTGACTCGTGTCTCATAACCTAAGCATATCTAACACGATGTAGACATATATTTGCACTTGGTGTGGTGTGTAGATCATTTCTGGAGCTTTAATTGAGTTTTAGATGCTTACACACGAAGATACCATTTTAGGGTTCTTAAGCTAAAATTTGGGATCCTCTGATTTAGGCAAAATTAGGAGAAACCAATGACATATTTGAACTCAGGGGACGATTTTAAGCTTAACCATGGTCTCCTAAGTAATTTATATTGCTTGTATGAAATTTTGACATGTGCAGGTCTTGTAGCTACGGACGAAAACCGTCACTAAAGGCTTTACCTACAGTTGCAGAGCCTATAGCAACGGAGAGAGGAAGAAGATGAAGGCGTGGCAGGCTCTGGTTGGCCAGAATGCGCGCGCCAGCTTTTATTCAAATTCTTGGATCCTGTGTTGCGCTGTCTATGCTTTTGTCATGCTCCTCAAAATCTGAGCCCTCTGATTCACTTCCAATCAGATCCAACGTGCCAGATCTCTCACCACACCATGCTCCCTCACAAATTACCACACAGGATCAGTATCCTTTTTATTTTCTATTTTATTTTCTATTTTATTTTAATTTCTTTGTTAAATTAATTAAAAATAGTTTTAAAAATCCAAAAAATACACAAAAATATTTTTAGACTTCTAAAATAATATATTATTTTCTGAAATAAAAATATTTTATTTTCTTCAAAATTTTAATATTTTGCATAATTAATTAGTATATATTTATATATTTGCTTTTTAATTATTCTAACCAATCAAAAAATCATAAAAAAAATTGTTCTTTGTGTTAAATATTGTTTATATATTATAAACTAATTTTGTACATATTTTGAATAATTTTCTTTTTAAGTTTTAATTATTTGTATAATTATTTGCATAATTATGTTTTAATTAACTTAAATCAATTTCAAATCAATTTCCAAAAATTCCAAAAAAATTAGTTTTGTTTTAAAATTAATTAACAAATATTTTGTACATATTTTAAACTTAATTTCTAGGTTTAAATCTATTTTCATCTTTTTTCTTCATTTTAATTTAATTAATCATGCATTAATTATAATTAAAACCAATCCTAAAAATTCCAAAAACATGCCTTTTATTTTTCTTGCGATTTAAAATTCCTAGATAAATGTATAGGATGTCAAATTCATGTAAATAGGCTAGTTTACATTTCCCGCACAATCGATGTAATAGCGTAGATTTACTTTCCGCACTTTACATTTCCGCATTTTAATTTCCAGCACATATAAACTGCGTGTATGTCAAAGATAAAATTGAACCGTTAGATCACTAACTTCAAAGATAAATATCTGAATCCAATCACAATCACACTTGCACCTCTTGAGGTAATCCCTTCTCATTCCTTTCAAAATCAAAGTCAAAATTCTACTGTTTTGAGTACAAAATCGAACCTTGCTTTTATATCCGGTGAAAGGATAGATTTTTAAAGGAAATAGGATAAAGACCTTACAACTCAGGGTAGACCTCCTAGTTTGCTTGCTCAAATCAAAACAAACAAAATTCTCATACACTGTTGATTTTTCAAAACTTTCAAAAAAAGACAATACTTTGTATACATCCAAACACGGGTTATTACAAAGTTAACGTTCTTTTCAAAACATCTTTCGAAAGATAAACAAGCATTTTGTAGACATCCACACACGGATCATTACAAAATTCAATTTACAAAAGTATTTGAAACCACATATGAGCAATTTCAGAGCAATTGAAAAGTGATCGAAAAACAAGTGAGCTAAGCAAACTTAAGAGCCCATGGATAACCATGGATACAAAGGGTGCTAACACCTTCCCTTTGTATAACCTACCCCCTTACCCAGAATTTCTTAAAGGTCTTTTTTCTGTTTCTTTTATAAACCTTTCCTTAATTGGATAAAATAAAAGGTCGGTGGCGACTCTGTGATATTTTCAAAAAAAATGCGAAAGCATTAAGCGACAAAATAGAGTCAGTTCACGTATCTCTACAGATCAGAGGTATGGCCCGGTATTAAAAAAAATCGGAGGTCCACACTTTCTATTCTATCTCCAGCATATTCAGCATCACAGAATCCTACTAAGTTGTAATCTTTGGATCTTCTGTAAACTAAACCAACATTAGTAGTACCTTTCAGATACCTCGGAATTCTCTTAACCGTAGTTAAATGAGATTCTCTCGGATCTGATTGGAATCTAGCACACAAACAAACACTGAAGAGAATGTCAGGTCTAGAAGCAGTTAGGTTTAGAAGAGATCCAATCATACCTCTGTACAACTTCTGATCTACCTTCTTACTTACCTCATCCTTACCTAGGACACATGTTGGATGCATAGGAGTTTTGGCTTCTTTGCTTTCAGAAAGATTAAACTTCTTCAGAAGTTCTTTCACATACTTCGTTTGATGAACATAAGTTCCGTCAGAAGTTTGGTTGATTTGAATTCCAAGGAAATACTTGAGTTCTCCCATCATGCTCATTTCAAATTCAGCCTACATAGACTCAGCAAACTCCTTTCCAAGTGTAGCATTAGATGTTCCAAAGATGATATCATCAACATATATTTGACATATTAAAATATCCTTTTTAAAGGTTTTACAAAAGAGAGTAGTGTCCACTTTTCCTCTAGTGAAACCATTTTCCAGAAGGAAAGAACTTAAACGTTCATACCAAGCTCTCGGAGCTTGCTTCAATCCGTATAATGATTTCTTTAATTTAAAAACATGATTTGGAGACTTGGAGTCTTCAAAACCAGGAGGTTGATGGACATAAACTTCTTCATCTATATAACCATTTAAGAAGGCATTCTTGACATCCATCTGATAAAGAGTGATGTTATGTTGAGTGGCAAAAGAAATTAATAGACGAATAGATTCTAACCTGGCCACTGGTGCAAAGGTTTCTGTGTAGTCAATCCCTTCTTGCTGACTATAACCTTGAGCAACCAGTCTGGCTTTGTTTCTTACCACTTCTCCCTTCTCGCTTAGCTTGTTTCTGAACACCCACTTAGTGCCGATGATGTTAAATCCTTTTGGTCTAGGAACCAAGTCCCATACGTCATTCCTTGTAAAATGATTTAGTTCTTCTTGCATGGCAATTATCCAGTCAGGATCTTCTAGAGCTTGGTCAACAGAAGTTGGCTCGATCAAAGAAACAAGACCTAATTGACATTCTGCATTGTTCTTAAGGAATGCCCTTGTTCTGATGGGATCATGTTTCTTCCCAAGGATCACATCTTCTGAATGAGCTGAAGCAAGTCTAGGTGATCTTCTGACTGTTGGCTCTTCAGAAATCCTGAGATTCTCTAAAGATGCAGCAACTTGATCTTCTGATCCATTGCTTCTGAGACTGCCAGCTTCTGCAGCTTTGCTTCTTGGTTCTTCTGCTTCTGATATATCAATATCAAAATCTGCAAAATTCTCAAACTGCTTTGGTTTTTCAAGACCAAGCTTATCATCAAACCTGATATTGATTGATTCATCTACAATCAATGTTTCAGTATTGTATACTCGGTAGCCTTTAGAGCGTTCAGAATATCCAAGAAGGAAACACTTTTGTGCTTTAGAATCAAACTTACCAAGATGATCTTTAGTATTCAGAATAAAACATACACATCCAAAAGGATGGAAATATGAAATGTTGGGCTTTCTGTTCTTCCACAATTCATAAGGAGTCTTATTTAGAATAGGTCTTATAGAGATTCTATTCTGAATATAACATGCAGTGTTTATTGCTTCTGCCCAGAAGTGCTTAGCCATATTGGCTTCATTGATCATGGTTCTGGCCATTTCTTGTAGAGTCCTAGTCTTTCGCTCTACAACTCCATTTTGTTGTGGAGTTCTAGGACAAGAGAAATCATGGGCAATACCATTTTCTTTGAAGAACTCCTCAAAGAATCTGTTCTCAAATTCGCCACCATGATCACTTCTAACTTTTATGATTTTGCACTCTTTCTCAGATTGGATCTGAGTGCAGAATTCAAAGAACACTAAATGAGACTCATCCTTGTGTTTTAAGAACTTTACCCATGTTCAGCGGCTATAATCATCTACGATGACTAATCCATATTTCTTCCCTCTGACAGATGCTGTTTTGACTGGGCCAAACAGATCAATGTGCAAGAGTTCTAACGGCCTTGAGGAAGAAACAACATTCTTAGACTTGAATGCAGGTTTGGAGAACTTGCCCTTCTGACATGCTTCACAAAGAGCATCTGATTTGTATTTCAGATTAGGGAGTCCTCTGACAAGATTTAGTTTGTTAATCTGAGAAATCTTTCTCAAACTAGCATGTCCTAATCTTCTGTGCCAGACCCATTGCTCTTCAGAAACAGACATAAGACAAGTCACCTTCTGATTCTTAAGATCAGAAAGATCAATCTTATAAATGTTGTTCTTTCTCTTGCCTGTAAATAGGATTGAGTCATCCTTCTGACTTACAGCCTTGCAAGACTTTTGATTGAAGATTATATCATAACCATTGTCACTTAATTGACTTATGGATAATAAGTTATGCGTTAATCCTTCTACAAGAAGTACATTAGTTATGGAAGGAGAGTTACCAAGACTTATGGTTCCAGAGCCAATGATTTTTCCCTTCTGATCTCCTCCAAACTTGACTTCTCCACTTGGTTTAAGCACCAGGTCTTGGAATGTAGACCTTCTTCCCGTCATGTGTTGCGAGCACCCAGAGTCTAGGTACCATGACATTTTGCTTTTTGTCTTCTTTGCCGCCAAGGATATCTGCAACAGAAATTATCTTCTCCTTAGGTACCCACAATTTCTTGGGTCCTTTCTTGTTAGTTCTCCTCAAGTTCTGATTGAACTTGGGTTTAGTAAAATATTTAACAGGAGGAACAGCATGATATTCTTTAGGTTTGTCAGCATGATATTTCTTAGGATGTGTCACATGCTTCTTGGTGTGAACAGTGTTAAACTTCTGTGCATGTGAAGTGAGCCTAATATCATGAGCATGGCCATATTTGAACTGATCATACAATGGCTTGTATGTGATCTTCAGATCATCAACAGATTCAAATTTATGTGAGGTATCACCCTCATAGCCAAAACCAAACCTTCTGTTTCCAGAAACACCATATATCATAGAAGCAAGATGACTTCTGCCAATACTTCTAGATAAGAACTTTCTGAAGCTCGAGTCATATTCTTTCAGAATACGATTCATGCTAGGAATGGATTTTTCTGTTTCAGAAGGAGATCCACTATCTTTGGATAGATTTAAAACTTTTTCCTTCAGTTCAGAGTTTTCCACTTCCAGCTTCTTAGTTTCAAATTCAAACTGCTTCTTCAGCTTTTTGTATTTGATACTAAGATGAGCCTTGAGTTCCAGAAGTTCTGTTAAACTGGAAACTAACTCTTCTCTAGATAGTTCAGAAAATACCTCTTCAGAATCGGATTCTGATGTAGATTCTGATCCATCATCTTATGTAGCCATCAGCGCGAAGTTGGCTTGTTCTCCTTCAGAGTCTGATTCTGATTCTGATTCAGAATCATCCCATGTTGCCATAAGACCTTTCTTCTTATGAAACTTCTTTTTGGGATTCTCCTTCTGAAGTTTTGGACACTCGTTCTTGTAATGTCCAGGCTCATTGCACTCATAGCAGACAGCCTTCTTCTTGTCAGATCTTCTGTCACCAGAAGATTCTCCACGTTCAAATCTCTTTGAACTTCTGAAGCCTCTGAACTTCCTTTGCTTGCTCTTCCAGAGTTGGTTTACCCTTCTGGAGATCATGGACAGTTCATCTTCTTCTTCAGATTCTGATTCTTCAGGATCTTCTTCTCTAGCCTGAAAAGCGTTAGTGCATTTTTTAACATTAGATTTTAATGCAATAGACTTACCTTTCTTCTGAGGCTCATTTGCATCCAGCTCTATTTCATGGCTTCTCAAGGCACTGATAAGCTCTTCCAAAGAAACTTCATTCAGATTCTTGGCAATCTTGAATGCAGTCACCATTGGACCCCATCTTCTGGGTAAGCTTCTGATAATCTTCTTTACATGATCAGCCTTGGTGTAGCCTTTATCCAGAACTCTTAATCCAGCAGTTAGCGTTTGAAAGCTTGAGAACATCTTCTCAATGTTTTCATCATCCTCCATCTTGAAGGCTTCATATTTCTGGATTAGAGCAAGAGCTTTAGTCTCCTTGACTTGAGCATTTCCCTCATGGGTCATTTTCAATGACTCATATATATCATAGGCCGTTTCCCTGTTAGATATCTTCTCATACTCAGCATGAGAGATAGCATTCAGCAAAACAGTTCTAAATTTATGATGATTCTTGAAAAGCTTCTTCTGATCATCATCCATTTTTTGCCTCGTAAGCTTTACGCCACTAGCTTTCACTGGATGTTTGTAACCATCCATCAGAAGATCCCATAATTCACCATCTAGACCAAGAAAGTAACTTTCCAGTTTATCTTTCCAGTATTCAAAGTTTTCACCATCAAATACTGGTGGTCTAGTATAACCATTGTTACCATTGTATTGCTCAGCAGAGCCAGATGTAGATGCAGGTGGATCTGTTGGAATTTCACCAGCCATCTTTTACTGAAGCGTTTTTCTCTTCCTGAATCTTTTCTAAACACGGTTAAGTGCTTGCACCTTAGAACCGGCGCTCTGATGCCAATTGAAGGATAGAAAAACACTTAGAAAGGGGGGGTTTGAATAAGTGTAGTCTTAAAAACTTGAACGACAAAAACAAATTGCACAGTTATTTTTATCCTGGTTCGTTGTTAACTAAACTACTCCAGTCCACCCCCACGGAGTGATTTACCTCACCTGAGGATTTAATCCACTAATCGCAACAGATTACAATGATTTTCCACTTAGCCCACGACTAAGTCTTCTAGAGTATCCTGATCACAACCTGATCACTCTAGGAACAAATGCTTAGACACAAGCTAAGACTTTCTTAGAGTATCCTGACCACCACGTGATCACTCTAATTACAACTGCTTAGACACAAACTAAGACTTCCTAGAGTATCCTGATCACACTTGATCACTCTAGTTACTTACAAATTAATGTAATCAAATCTAAGAGTATTACAATGCTTCTGAAAAGCTATAATCACAACAGTAATATTTCTCTTAACGTTTAAGCTTAATCTCACTAATATATTACAACAGCAATGTAGTGAGCTTTGATGAAGATGAAGTTTCTGAGCTTTGAGTTAAACAGCGTTTCAGCAAGTTTTTCAGAATAAGTTCGTTCAGGATTGGTCCAGAGTTCGTAACTTTGCTTCTCATCAGAACTTCATATTTATAGGCGTTTGAGAAGATGACCGTTGGGAGCATTTAATGCTTTGCGTGTTCCGTACAGCATTGCATTTAATGTTACACGCTTTTGTCAACTACCTCGAGCCTTGTTCACGCTGTGTCTACTGATGTTGCCTTTAATAGCTTCCAACATTCCTTTTGTCAGTCAGCGTAGCCTGCCACCTGTACTTTCTTCTGATCTGATGTTTTTGTATACAACGTTTGAATATCATCAGAGTCAAACAGCTTGGTGCATAGCGTCTTCTTGTCTTCTGACCTTGAAGTGCTTCTGAGCGTGATACCATGAGAACTTCAGTGCTTCTGCTTCTAAACTCAAGTTCTTCTGATGCTTCCATAGACCCATGTTATGATTCTGCCTTGACCATCTTCTGATGTCTTGCCAGACCATGTTCTGATGTTGCATGCTGAACCTTCTGAGTCAAAGCTTCTGAGCGCTGATTTGTGCATACTCTTTATATATTTCCTGAAAAGGAAATTGCAATGTATTAGAGTACCACATTATCTCACACAAAATTCATATCCTTGTTATCATCAAAACTAAGAATATTGATCAGAACAAATCTTGTTCTAACATCACCAAGCTGTTTGAAGATCAACAATGGAAAGTTGATTTTCCTTCCCCGAAGGGCGCAGAGAATGAACTCCAGATCCTCCACCATGATGCTTTCTTGGTCTTGGTTTCGTGGGTGAAAGTTGCCCACTAAACGTTGATGCCAAATCCTAATGATCTTGGCACTAAAAGGGTCATTATCCATGAGGGCCCTCAAGACAGAAGAGGTGGTCATGTTGAAGGAGTTATCATCAAACACTTATCCAAAACTGTCGCATTTCAGCAGTTCAGAGATAGTTGAGGGAGTAATGATAATAGGGGCTCTTCGAACCTTAGACGCGATGGTGGTTCTTCCTTCTGGATCTATACGGAGGGACGCAAACATCCAGAAGTCCGCCAACATGTTTGGATAAACAGATCCCTCCAGGATTCCCTGGTAAACCTGTAGTTGTTGGTTGGCAAAGAGTGCATCAACATTGATGTGGTTCTCATCGAACTCTTCTACAGAGAGTTTGAATTCTTTCTTGATAGAAGACCTGGTAGTAGTGTAAGTTAAAGGTGTCATTGTAAATGAGGGAGTACAAAAAGGAAATTCTTCAAACTCTGTATTTAAAGGAGTACAAGAAGAAGAGAGAAAACTTTGATAGGAGTATGAAAAGAGGATGAAGAAATGAGCAGAATACTAAGGCTTATATAGAGGACGTTGGCCTTAAAAGAGTGATTATTCTTTAAGTTTTTATTGTACCGCGTTTGGTTTCCCCAAGAGAAGTTATGGACTCCGCCTATTCCTGCTTTGAAAGTTGAAGTGTAATCATTTTAGAAACTGATACACGCACGTCTCAAGTAGAAGTTTTGGAAAAGTGATGTCATCATTTAATGATGGTTGCGGCTAGAGAAGTAGAAACGTCAAGTCTAGGCTTGGGAGGCTGCGAAGAGTAATCATGTCACGTGGGAACACTATCGAGGTCATTATGATAGTGGGAAAATGAATTTTTGACAATTTTAGGAATTGTTGAAATGTTATTTGTGACAGACCCAGAATATAATGTATGGAGAATTGAAAGATAAATTACACATATATTTCTTGGATAGTTTGATTACAAAATAAAGACTAAGTACGAAATACAAAAATAGTACAAGGGTTAAAATAGTTAATCAAAGTCCTTAGGAAGATTATCTTTCATCTTGGAATATTGGGATTCCCATAGAGACAGACGGCGTTCGATTAGAGCCTGTTGTTTTTTCAGCTCTTCGATTTCTGGCACTAATTTCTGTGCCGCCTCGAGGTGTCGAATCCCCAACTGCGCCACTTTATTCAATTCTTCCTGTTAGGATTGTTTGATTTCCTCCTGGCGAGACCTGGCAGTTTTTATCTGCTCTTTGAGGCGTTTAATTTCTTGTTCCCATGATTCAATATTTGCTCTACAAGTCTCATACTCCTTTTGGCATTTCGAACGCTCAAGCTCAAGGGCATCGGCCTTTTTTGTTGCATCACCAGCAGCTTTCCACGAAGAACTATGAGAAGTCACCTTTGCTCTGAGTTGTTCGTCAATGTTTCGCTTTCGAAGAATATCAGCTTGAAGTTGATCAATCAGCGAACTTAGCGAAACAATTACTAATGAAACTTCCTCTGGGACCAAGAGTAAATCCACCTTCTTCAAAAGATTACTCAAACCAAAATAGCTGGTGGAATCCTTGCTTAGACCTTCGATGAGGTTGGTTTCAAAGAACTTTTCTTTTATTTGATGAAGGAGGTTTGGAATATCATCCTTCTTACCACCTTCCGCCAAGGCATTCGAAGTAGTTTCAAGCCTGATAGGCGAAACATTATCAGCATTCATCATAGTCTTGAGGAAGCTTACAGGATCAGTGTTCTTGAGTTGCTCTAGTTCTGTAGGAGTGAACGCTGCAGGGGTCTGCTTCGAAGTGGCCAAAGGAGTAACCATAGTCCCGAAGGTTGAAGCGTCATCTCTGTCTGGTAGAGGAAAATTGGAAGCCTCATCAGCGGCCTCATGTTCAAAGATAGTGTCTTCGCTTCCAGTTGGTTGATCAACTACATTGCCACTGTTAGAACCTTGAGGATTTTCTTCCATTTCTTTGTCTTGATGAGTAGGTGGAGAAGCATCATTTGAATGACTTTCTTCAGCATGCACAGTTGGAACGATAGTTGCAATGGGATGAACATCTTCGAGAACTGTAGAAAGAACAGGGGACTTACGTCGAGGAATACCTGTACGTGCAATTAAAATTTGTTAAAACAGGAAAGTTGAAAAATGGTGTGTCAATTAGAAAAGGACGAATATATACCATGAAGATTATCAAGATCAATATTGAGATTTGAGGTGTTGAGATCAGAAGTAGTTGTGCCCACGTCATCCTACATTTACAAGGTAAGACATAAACTTAGCTTCTGAAGTTAAGTATGGAAATGGTTATGTTATAAAATCCAAATACCTTGGTTGGGACGTTATCTGGGCTCGAGTTATGAATTTCCACAACTGGGATATCGCTAGCAACCTTTAAAGGTGATTCTTCAGAAGATACCTTATCACTCGAGGAAGCAAGCTTCGAAGTCCCAGATTCCTTTTCTTTGGTTAAAGAAATGGTAGCCTTTTGTCTTTTCTTTGCTGCTTGTCTGTTACGAGAGGGAGATTTATCTTCATCATCTGAAGCACTTGTCTGAGGAATTTTCCGCTTTGAAGGTGTCGGAGGCTTCGAACTCTGAAAATGCACTTTTATCAAAGTGAGTAATATTCATAAAATTGCACAAGTCAGAATATAAAGTATGAACATACCGTGGGTTTTTTGCCAGTAGTGACAGAATCACTCCCACTTGTCTTGGTGCTATTAGAAGCTCCAACGCCTTTCTGTGCAGGGGTGTCCTTAATTACTCTCTTTCGAGTCAAAACTGTGAACAAGATGGAAATCAGTATTTAAGTAAAGAAAGAAAGTTAGTCGAAGGATAATCCAAACTCCAACATTTAGGTGTAGGAGTCAAAAAACGAACATGATCAAGGCTTAAATGAAGATGTCCATTGAAATTATCCAAGGTGTGCCTAGTCCGAACCACCCGTTCAGTGCGTTTTTTAGATTGTTCGCAAATAATTTTGGGAACATTCCCACACACAAACCAGTCTGGAAAAGGAGGACTTAGAGCCACACCAAAGTCAGCACTAGGTAGTGGAGGGAATTTCGGAGGATTAAGCTTAAAAGCCACTTCATAACATAGTTCAGGTCGAACATACGTGGGCAATTTTAGCTTATCCAGTTTAGTATGTTTGGCTAAAAGCAGTATAGGTGACTGTTGCTTCATTGAAATGGATGGTGTCAGTATCCATGAAGTTGGGATCGAAGATTTCCCTAGTTGGTCGAAGCCCTGTGATAGCGGCTACGTCAAAGAGAGTAGGGGTAATCATTCCACAAGGAAGGTGGAAAGTATTGTGAGAAGCATCCCAGAAATGTACTGATGCTACTAACATGGTTTGGTTGTATTCTAAACCTGTTTTGGATAACTGGATTAGGTCATAAATCCCTAGTTCCTTCCAAAGTGGAGCTTTTTGTTTTTCTACTTTGGTTAGCCAAGCGTAATACAGGTCAGGATCTTTTGCTAAGAATTGACCTAAAGACTTTCACGAAATTGGTTACGTAGTTTAACCTAATTTTTTTAAGGCTGCGCCAGCTTCAGTCGAAGTATCATCTGCATTGTCAGGTTTAGCTAAGATTGGGTGGCCATCTTCATCTATTTTGTTCTTACTAACCAAAGGCCTAGTTTTATAATAAGCAGGGAAAAATTTACCCAGAGAAGGGTTATTTCCTCCAGGTAAAGGGCCCATAAAGGCATGGGTTTTTCCATAAAGTTCAAAAGGAATGATTAATTGAGAAGTGTAGAGAGCGCGAATCTCTGCGGCATTTGGGTCTGGAATGTGTTGTTGATTCCCTATCTGTGTGGGATTTTGAAGTTTTTGAATATGTTGGAGAGCATTTGAAGAAGACGCCATGGATGAGTTTGTTTTAAGAACTAGGTTTAAAAAGCCAAAGCGGATTTCTTTTTCTATGATGATAGCAAGAGAATAGAGGTGGAAGTTGTGTGAAGGCAAAGGTTCAAGTACTTAAAGGTTTAACGGAAACCCTTTCAAATCTTGTGGGTAAAAGTCAAAGGACACACGGCAAGCGTTGATTTAATCCAACGGCGGTCGAACAATTATTATCCTTACTCCTAGTATATAGGAGCAATGATCATAAGTAATGATAAAACGTGGGAATGCACATTCTAAAGAGACGTTTTTTGAAAATGACAAGACGTTTTGAAAGTTGAGTCATAAATGATTATGACGTTAGTCAGTTGTCTTGGAACTATAAAAAATGAGTAAAAATAAAATCTCATCATGACAAGAAACACCTATTTCTCTTGTTTTCGAAACAGGCATTTATTGGGGGCAATTTGTTGGCAGGAGATTTCTTTTGGAGAAAATATTCTTTGAAGGATTAGAGTTCGAAGAAGAATGGTTTCTGATGACCATTTTTGAGAATAAAAATGGCTACTGATGGCCATGATTCGAGGATAATGTTTAAGTTGAAATAAATAATGGGAATTGGAGCTAATTCGAAGTAAATTGTGTTTAAGGATACTGAAGCTTGGCGTGTTTTCGTAGCATTCTCAGTTTTGATCACGTTGCCACGTATCGAAATAGGATTCATGCGGGAGGATTTGAATTTCGAAACAGTCTGTGTAACCGAACAGGGACAGATGGCGCCCCAGGAATTCGAAACGTATGCATGTGAGCAACGTGGCATTTCAATAGTGTAGGACCGTTAGGGTCAAAATTAGTATAAATAAGGGTCTTAATGTTAGAATTCCGTGTGTTCATTTTATACAAATCACTCAAGTATCAAGCGTTAAGAGAACGAGTTCGCTAAGAAATGTACGTATGACACCACCATCTTAATACGTTTGTATTCATCTTTATGCAATTATTTTTTCAATATTTTTCTATCTTTCATTACTTTCCAGCCATTTACATTCCTGCAATTTTGTCTTTCGTTTTAACTTACTTCGAAGCATTTACTTTCTGCAATTCACATTCTTGTATTCTAAGTTTCTTGCAAGTTTATCTTTACTTCATCTTTCGCCAGAGTTATATTTACGTGTATAACAAGGTGATTGTTAGTCTTTATATTTTGTTTATTTATTTCTTATATCGGAAACCAAATAACCAACCAATATGAACCAATTCATCACAAATGACAACCTTTTTGACTATGTCCTTGGATCAATCTAGTCGATCCTGCAAGTAACCAAAGTATATTCTATAGTTTGGAAAACTAGCAGTTGTTTACCGAAAATCACCGTAAATAGTGGGTTATAGAGGACATCTTGGTCTTTCCAAAAATTATTAGATCATCTTCATATGATAAAAATTGAGTGAGTTGTGATTGGTGCACGTTGGGAAAAATTCAAGAAAGGCATGAAACCCTATTTGGTGAAATTCATACTTTTGAGTATTTGGCCTTAATGCTTGAACTATCCACATGATTTAGAGCCCATAAGGGGTCCATTGGCCAAATATTATTATTTTTGTGATATTATTTTATTTATATGGGATTTTATTCATTAAAATCCAAATAAATCAAATATAATCATGAAATAATTATATAAGAGATATACCAAATTTTTTCCTTGATTTAATCGGATCATATCTCAACCAATGGCCATGATCATAAGCAAAGTTTGCATGAAATATCATGGTTTCTAATTTTAGAAAGATTTAATATAAATCTTTTTCAATTTCCACATCATCTAATTGATTCAATCTCAAGCCAAGTTCTTAACCTAATTCTATTCTCCTATATATTCATAACACGTTTAGCCAAATAGGGGACGAAAAAAGGAGGGAGGAGTGTAGGGTTTCGTAAGTAAAAAATATTCAATAAAAGTGTGCAAGGTTGACTCGCAAGTTGCAGCTTTTTGCTGTCAAAACAAACCATCCAATCTTCTTCCTGAGGCAAGGTACGGTAAGTTTGTTTGATTGCTAAGCACTCATGACGTTTACAACCTGCATATTGAACCTTTCATATTTGTGCATTCTTTGAAGATTTATATTTTACGATTCAGGTTGTTTAAATGGAATCTAACTGTGCATATGAGTTCATGATGATGTTTAGGACATGTTTGAACCATTGAAGCAAAGCTTCGAAGCCCGTAACGCACGCTGCCATGGCTAGGGCTCGAGAATTGTTCTTCTTGTATCATGCTTTCTAGACCGTTTTAGGCCAAGATGACCGCACCATTATATTTGTAATATTCGAATTAGTCTATCTGGGTTAATCTTTGCTCTGTTTATGGTTATTTTTATGAATTATAATTGACAGGTTATTTAGCTACGAGAAAGTCGTAGAAAAATTGAAGCAATTTCCTAGCAAATGTTCATGGCCCCGCAAGGAAAATGATGAACAGTACCAAGGCTTGTTGACCATGCGTGTGACGTTTCTATTGGTTGGTCAACGAAATTGACTTCTCTCTCCATTCGCGATTGGTGGTGGTGTGATAATCTGGGGTCCGCTTTTGACTTGCGTTTGGAAACGAGTGGAACGCGTGATCGTTTATGATCTCACTGCTGTGTTTCAATATCAGCAAAGACTCACGGTACAACTGGAAAGAGGTTGGTGTTGGTAAGAGAAGATGCCTGGGTTTGATCCTGACCATCGGCACCCCTTTTCTCTCAATTTAACATATTATGTGCATATGGATCCGATGGTGACCTCACATGTGCGACCATGGCTCGCTATCATATACTGGCCATTGGATTGACACGACACCAGATCTGAAGGAGCAGAGAGCGTGCTCACCATATACGCTTAGGGATTAGCCATACTAGATCCCAGCGTTTCATCTCTTTCTTTTTAGTTTATTCTTTTTGTTTTTTCTTTCAATTTTCCTCATATCTTTTGCTTAATTAGCCATTAACCTAAAATTAACCAACTAACCAATTATAATCAGGATTAGAATTTAATTAAATTATTAACTTTCACTTTTATTTTTATTTAACTTTTTTAAAAAATATATAATTTTGAATTAGGTTTTTATTTATTTCTTTTTTTCATCAAAAATCAACCAAAAAGCACAAAAATATTTGTCTCTCTTTTAATTTGATTTTACCACTTAATATTAATTAAATTTGTAAATTAGGAGTTAGAATAATTTTAGGGTAAAATTAATTAGACATTAGGTTTAGTCAATTATTTTGATTAATTAGGCTAATTAGGGTAATTAATTAGAAATAGATTTTTGTTAGTTCTAATCCCGATTGTCTTTCAAAGCCCTAATTCTTCCCGTCTTCTTCCACCTCTCAAAACTCTCTATGATTGTCGCATATGTGTTTACTTATTGTTTCTATTTAAATTCTAGAAATCGTTGTATAGGTCGCAAAGGTTTTTTGTAATAGCGTAGATTTATTTTCTCGCACTTTAATTTTCTGTATATATTTAACTGTTAGTAATTAGGGTGTGTATGGCAAGATAATTTAATCAATCGTTAGTTAACCTAATTCAAGACTAAATAATCGAATCTAACACACTTCGCACGCACTCACCTTTAGGGTAGCCTCTCTTCATGACGCTTCCATTAAAATGTGTTAGAACAAGATTTGTTCTGATCAATATTGTTAGTTTTGATGATAACAAGGATATGAATTTTGTGAGAGATAATGTGGTACTCTAATACATTGCAATTTCCCTTTCAGGAAATATATAAAGAGTATGCACAAATCAGCACTCAGAAGCTTTGACTCAGAAGGTTCAGCATGCAACATCAGAACATGGTCTGGCAAGACATTAGAAGATGGTCAAGGCAGAATCAGAACATGGGTCTATGGAAGCATCAGAAGAACTCGAGTTCAGAAGCAGAAGCACTGAAGTTCTCATGGTATCACACTCAGAAGCACTTCAAGGTCAGAAGACAAGAAGATGCTATGCACCAAGCTGTTTGACTCTGATGATATTCAAACGTTGTATACACAAACATCAAATCAGAAGAAAGTACAGGTGGCAGGCTACGCTGACTGACAAAAGGAACGTTGGAAGCAATTAAAGGCAACGTCAGTAGACACAGCGTGAACAAGGCTCGAGGTAGTTGACAAAAGCGTGAAACATTAAATGCAATGCTGTACGGAATACGCAAAGCATTAAATCCTCCCAACGGTCATCTTCTCAAGTGCCTATAAATATGAAGTTCTGATGAGAAGCAAAGTTACCAATTCTGAACGAACTTATTCTGAAAAACTTGCTGAAACGCTGTTCAACTCAAAGCTCGGAAACTTCATCTTCATCAAAGCTCACTACATTGATGTTGTAATATATTAGTGAGATTAAGCTTAAACGTTAAGAGAAATATCACTGTTGTGATTATAGCTTTTCAGAAGCATTAGTAATACTCTTAGAATTGATTACATTAATTTGTAAGTAACTAGAGTGATCAAGTGTTGATCAGGATACTCTAGGAAGTCTTAGCTTGTGTCTAAGCAGTTGTAATTAGAGTGATCACGTGGTGGTCAGGATACTCTAAGAAAGTCTTAGCTTGTGTCTAAGCATTTGTTCCTAGAGTGATCAGGTTGTGATCAGGATACTCTAGAAGACTTAGTCGTGGGCTAAGTGGAAAACCATTGTAATCTGTTGCGATTAGTGGATTAAATCCTCATGTGAGGTAAATCACTCCGTGGGGGTGGACTGGAGTAGTTTAGTTAACAAGGAACCAGGATAAAAATAACTGTGCAAATTGTTTTTATCATTCAAGTTTTTAAACTACACTTATTCAAACCCCCCCTTTCTAAGTGTTTTTCTATCCTTCAATTGGCATCAGAGCGCCGGTTCTAAGGTGCAAGCACTTAACCGTGTTTAGAAAAGATTCAGGAAGAGAAAAACGCTTCAGTAAAAGATGGCTGGTGAAATTCCAACAGATCCACCTGCATCTACATCTGTCTCTGCTGAGCAATACAATGGTAACAATGGTTATACTAGACCACCAGTATTTGATGGTGAAAACTTTGAATACTGGAAAGATAAACTGGAAAGTTACTTTCTTGGTCTAGATGGTGAACTATGGGATCTTCTGATGGATGGTTACAAACATCCAGTGAAAGCTAGTGGCGTGAGGCTTACAAGGCAAGAAATGGATGATGATCAAAAGAAGCTTTTCAAGAATCATCATAAATGTAGGACTGTTTTGCTGAATGCTATCTGTCATGCTGAGTATGAGAAGATATCTAACAGGGAAACTGCCTATGATATATATTAGTCACTGAAAATGACCCATGAGGGAAATGCTCAAGTCAAGGAGACTAAAGCTCTTGCTCTAATCCAGAAATATGAAGCCTTCAAGATGGAGGATGATGAAAACATTGAGAAGATGTTCTCAAGATTTCAAACGCTAACTGTTGGATTAAGAGTTCTGGATAAAGGCTACACCAAGGCTGATCATGTAAAGAAGATTATCAGAAGCTTACCCAGAAGATGGGGTCCAATGGTGACTGCATTCAAGATTGCCAAGAATCTGAATGAAGTTTCTTTGGAAGAGCTTATCAGTGCCTTGAGAAGCCATGAAATAGAGCTGGATGCAAACGAGCCTGGAAGAAAGGTAAGTCTATTGCATTAAAATCTAATGTTAAAAAATGCACTAACGTTTTTCAGGCTAGAGAAGAAGATCCTGAAGAATCAGAATCTGAAGAAAAAGGTGAACTGTCCATGATCTCCAGAAGGGTAAACCAACTCTGGAAGAGCAAGCAAAGGAAGTTCAGAGGCTTCAGAAGTTCAAAGAGATTTGAACGTGGAGAATCTTCTGGTGACAGAAGATCTGACAAGAAGAAGGTTGTCTGCTATGAGTGCAATGAGCCTGGACATTACAAGAACGAGTGTCCAAAACTTCAGAAGGAGAATCCCAAGAAGAATTTTCATAAGAAGAAAGGTCTTATGGCAACATGGGATGATTCTGAATCAGAATCAGAATCAGACTCTGAAGGAGAACAAGCCAACTTCGCGCTGATGGCTACAGAAGATGATGGATCAGAATCTACATCAGAATCCGATTCTAAAGAGGTATTTTCTGAACTATCTAGAGAAGAGTTAGTTTCCAGTTTAACAGAACTTCTGGAACTCAAGGCTCATCTTAGTATCAAATACAAAAAGCTGAAGAAGCAGTTTGAATTTGAAACTAAGAAGCTGGAAGTGGAAATTTCTGAACTGAAGGAAAAAGTTTTAAATTTATCCAAAGATAGTGGATCTCTTTCTGAAACAGAAAAATCCATTCCAAGTCTCAATCATATTCTGAAAGAATATGACTCGAGCTTCAGAAAGTTCTTATCTAGAAGTATTGGCAGAAGTCATCTTGCTTATATGATATATGGTGTTTCTGGAAACAGAAGGTTTGGTTTTGGCTATGAGGGTGATACCTCACATAAATTTGAACCTGTTGATGATCTGAAGATCACATACAAGCCATTGTATGATCAGTTCAAATATGGCCATGCTCATGATATTAGGCTCACTTCACATGCACAGAAGTTTAACACTGTTCACACCAAGAAGCATGTGACACATCCTAAGAAATATCATGCTGACAAACCTAAAGAATATCATGTTGTTCCTCCTGTTAAATATTTTGCTAAACCCAAGTTCAATCAGAACTTGAGGAGAACTAACAAGAAAGGACCCAAGAAATTGTGGGTACCTAAGGAGAAGATAATTTCTGTTGCAGATATCCTTGGCGGCAAAGAGGACAAAAAGCAAAATGTCATGGTACCTGGACTCCGGGTGCTCGCGACACATGACGGGAAGAAGGTCTACATTCCAAGACCTGGTGCTTAAACCAGGTGGAGAAGTCAAGTTTGGAGGAGATCAGAAGGGCAAAATCATTGGCACTGGAACCATAAGTCTTGGTAACTCTCCTTCCATAACTAATGTACTTCTTGCAGAAGGATTGACGCATAACTTATTATCCATAAGTCAATTAAGTGACAATGGTTATGATATAATCTTCAATCAAAAGTCTTGCAAGGCTGTAAGTCAGAAGGATGGCTCAATCCTATTTACAGGCAAGAGAAAGAACAACATTTATAAGATTGATCTTTCTGATCTTGAGAAGCAGAAGGTGACCTGTCTTATGTCTGTTTCTGAAGAGCAATGGGTCTGGCACAGAAGATTAGGACATGCTAGTTTGAGAAAGATTTCTCAGATTAACAAACTAAATCTGGTCAGACGACTCCCTAATCTGAAATTCAAATCAGATGCTCTTTGTGAAGCATGTCAGAAGGGCAAGTTCTCCAAACCTGCATTCAAGTCTAAGAATGTTGTGTCTACCTCAAGGCCGTTAGAACTCTTGAACATTGATCTGTTTGGCCCAATCAAAATAACATCTGTCAGAGGGAAGAAATATGGATTAGTCATCATAGATGATTATAGCCGCTGGACATGGGTAAAGTTCTTGAAACACAAGGATGAGTCTCATTCAGTGTTCTTTGAATTCTGCACTCAGATCCAATCTGAGAAGGAGTGCAAGATCATAAAGGTCAGAAGTGATCATGGTGGCGAATTTGAGAACAGATTCTTTGAGGAGTTCTTTAAAGAAAATGGTATTGCCCATGATTTCTCTTGCCCTAGAACTCCACAACAAAATGGAGTTGTAGAGCGAAAGAATAGGACTCTACAAGAAATGGCCAGAACCATGATCAATGAAACCAATATGGCTAAGCATTTCTGGGCAGAAGCAATAAACACTGCGTGTTATATTCAGAATAGAATCTCTATCAGACCTATTCTAAATAAGACTCCTTATGAATTGTGGAAGAACAGAAAGCCCAACATTTCATATTTCCATCCTTTTGGATGTGTATGTTTTATTCTGAATACTAAAGATCATCTTGGTAAGTTTGATTCTAAAGCACAAAAGTGTTTCCTTCTTGGATATTCTGAACGCTCTAAAGGCTACAGAGTATACAATACTGAAACATTGATTGTAGAAGAATCAATCAATATCAGGTTTGATGATAGGCTTGGTCTTGAAAAACAAAGCAGTTTGAGAATTTTGCAGATTTTGATATTGATATATCAGAAGCAGTAGAACCAAGAAGCAAAGCTGCAGAAGCTGATAGTCTCAGAAGCAATGGAGCAGAAGATCAAGTTGCTGCATCTTTAGAGAATCTCAGGATTTCTGAAGAGCCAACAGTCAGAAGATCACCTAGACTTGCATCAGCACATTCAGAAGATGTGATCCTTGGGAAGAAAGACGATCCCATCAGAACAAGGGCATTCCTTAAGAACAATGCAGACTGTCAATTAGGTCTTGTTTCTTTGATCGAGCCAACTTCTGTTGATCAAGCTCTAGAAGATCCAGACTGGATAATTTCCATGCAAGAAGAACTCAATCAGTTTACAAGGAATGATGTATGGGACTTGGTTCCTAGACCAAAAGGATTTAACATCATCGGCACTAAGTGGGTATTCAGAAACAAGCTAAGCGAGAAGGGAGAAGTGGTAAGAAACAAAGCCAGACTGGTTGCTCAAGGTTATAGTCAGCAAGAAGGGATTGACTACACAGAAACCTTTGCACCAGTGGCCAGGTTAGAATCTATTCGTCTATTAATTTCTTTTGCCACTCAACATCACATCACTCTTTATCAGATGGATGTCAAGAGTGCCTTCTTAAATGGTTATATAGATGAAGAAGTTTATGTCCATCAACCTCCTGGTTTTGAAGACTCCAAGTCTCCAAATCATGTTTTTAAATTAAAGAAATCATTATACGGATTGAAGCCAGCTCCGAGAGCTTGGTATGAACGTTTAAGTTCTTTCCTTCTGGAAAATGGTTTCACTAGAGGAAAAGTGGACACTACTCTCTTTTGTAAAACCTTTAAAAAGGATATTTTAATATGTCAAATATATGTTGATGATATCATCTTTGGAACATCTAATGCTACACTTGGAAAGGAGTTTGCTGAGTCTATGCAGGCTGAATTTGAAATGAGCATGATGGGAGAACTCAAGTATTTCCTTAGGATTCAAATCAACCAAACTTCTGACGGAACCTATGTTCATCAAACGAAGTATGTGAAAGAACTTCTGAAGAAGTTTAATCTTTCTGAAAGCAAAGAAGCCAAAACTCATATGCATCCAACATGTGTCCTAGGTAAGGATGAGGTAAGTAAGAAGGTAGATCAGAAGTTGTACAGAGGTATGATTGGATCTCTTCTATACCTAACTGCTTCTAGACCTGACATTCTCTTCAGTGTTTGTTTGTGTGCTAGATTCCAATCAGATCCGAGAGAATCTCATTTAACTGCAGTTAAGAGAATTCTGAGGTATCTGAAAGGTACTACTAATGTTGGTTTAGTTTACAGAAGATCCAAAGATTACAACTTAGTAGGATTCTGTGATGCTGACTATGCTGGAGATAGAATAGAAAGAAAGAGCACTTCTGGAAGTTGTCAATTTCTTGGAAGTCATCTGATCTCATGGTACAGCAAGAAGCAAGCTACAATTGCCCTCTCAACAACAGAAGCAGAATATGTTGTTGCTGCTGGTTGTAGCACACAAATGCTCTGGATGAGAAGTCAGCTAGAAGATTATCAGATATATGAGAGTAACATTCCTATTTTCTGTGATAATACTTCTGCTATATGTTTATCTAAGAATCCTATCTTACATTCAAAAGCTAAACATATTGAGATTAAACATCATTTCATAAGGGACTATGTTCAGAAGGGTGTTATATGTTTAAACTTTGTGGATACAGACCATCAATGGGCTGATATCTTTACAAAACCCCTTGCTGAAGATAGGTTTAAGTTCATTCTGAAGAATATCAGTATGGATTTATGCCCCGAATGAGAAGATGAGAAGATCTTATGTATGAGTATCTTCTGAAATGTGATTAGATTTTTTTTTATAAGAAGTTCTGATTGTAATCAATTAGAAGTAGTGATTCTGTTATTACTAACGTTTCATTGTCTAAGTGGATTCAGAATCTCTTTAAAAGTAAAACAGCTGTAACTGGCTATCCAGATGGTAAACACGTGTTCACCATTTCTGGACAAGCGTGCGTGCAGTTGAGGGGACGCCTACTTAGGTAACTGTGCTAATCACTTCTTCTGTCATTATTATCTCTCCTCACGTCACGTAACATTAAATGATATTAATCATTTCAGTTTATTTTTTTTTCTTCTTTTATATTCTTCAAACGTTTCTTTTCCCTCTATTTATTTCTCTCTCTCTCTCTCTCTCTCTCTCTCTCTCTATCTGCATTTTGCATAAACCCTAGTTTATTCATCTTCAACCTAGCATTCACCATGAATCCTTTTTCAAGTTCCTCCCAACAAGCATTCAACAGAAAAGAGATTTCTCCACTGAAAACTTGCTCCATTCCTCCATCAGAAATGGAAGTTTTGTGTAAATCTTCTGTGGACTCTGATGACCTGGGTGCTTATGGTTTCAAACCAGAAACGAAGACGAAGGCTCAAGGGTGGTCGATCTATTTGAATAGAACGGTTGGAAGGGTTGTCTGGTTCCAGGTTGAGAAACAAATCTCAGGGATCGCTGACATTGAATTCAAGACGGATCTCTCAAGATTCCAAGAAGTCTCAAGTCAGATCTCTTCTGAGATGCTGTTATCAACATTTATCCAAAGGAAGAAGACTTTCTTGGGATATTGGATGAAGTTAAGCATCATGTTCTTGATTTCTATGTTAAGGGAAAGCCCCGTTTGAGACATTAGCTCTCTTCCTGTGAACTGTCTCTCACTTCCTCCTTGAATTCATGCATTCTCTTCCAGTGGAGGTTCTAGTATGGACAGGCATGCAGAATTTCAAGCTTTCATGGCTAGACAAACTGAGAACACCGCAGGGATTCATGATATGTTAGCTAAGATTATGTCTAAGCTAGGGTTGTAGTCTTTAAGTCATTGTAGTTTTCTTTGTTTGTTGCATCTGCTTATTCTGCATACATCTTTTGTAATTCTGTTTGCTTAATCAATGAAGAGTTTGATTTTGTTTCTTTCCTTTGTCGTTTTCTACATCTGAATCTTTTATATTCTTTTTGATGTTATGATAAAAAGGTGGAGAAAATATGTGATAAATGATCTGATTAATATTATCAGTTATCGGGTAAAAAGGCCCCACATTACTAACAAAACTTGCAAAGTTCTATGCTTTAAGTTGTGTTGTTGCAGGAATTGAAGATTCTCTTTACAAGATCAACATAAGAAGCAACAAGATGAATCAAGTTCTTGGATTCTTGAAGCAAGCTGAGTGCTATGAAGCTTCAGAATCAGAAGTAAGAAGGAAGATGTTCAGATATTCTGATGATAGAATATGATCTGAAACATTATGTCTATTTGTTCTGATACATTTTATATGGATCTGATACATTCTATATGGCTCTGATACATTTTATGTGTTCTGAAACATATTCTATGTTTTGAATCATTCATGCTGACTTTTGTCGTTTAGTTTTGTTCTGTAACATTTCAGGATGTAGATATGCTCTGATGATGCTCTGGTACATTCAACAATGTTCTGATACAATCTAGCATGAAGTGATGTAAGAAGAAATTCAAGCTCTGAAGCTGTCCGATGGAAGCAGGAATCAGAAGCTGTGAATGTTCTGAAGATCAAAGAAATTCAAGTTCTGAAGCTGTCCGATGGAAGCAGGAATCAGAAGCTGTGAATGTTCTGAGGATCTAAAGAAATTCAATGTTCTGAAGTTGTCCTATGGAAGCAGAAATCAGAAGTCATGAATGTTCTGAAGATCAAGCATATGTGAACGTCTCTACTGAAATACTCAGGGAAGTCTTTTATTTATAAAATTCTTCTAGTATTAATTTCAGGGGGAGATTGTTAATCTCAGGGGGAGACATATTCACATGCTTATGCTATAGCTGTGTAAATTGTCTTTAGCCGTCTTCTCTTTCTGATCGCAAATTCATATCATTTATATATGTTTTTGTCATCATCAAAAAGGGGGAGATTGTTAGAACAAGATTTGTTCTGATCAATATTCTTAGTTTTGATGATAACAAGGATATGAATTTTGTGAGAGATAATGTGGTACTCTAATACATTGCAATTTCCCTTTCAGGAAATATATAAAGAGTATGCACAAATCAGCGCTCAGAAGCTTTGACTCAGAAGGTTCAGCATGCAACATCAGAACATGGTCTGGCAAGACATCAGAAGATGGTCAAGGCAGAATCAAAACATGGGTCTATGGAAGCATCAGAAGAACTCGAGTTCAGAAGCAGAAGCACTGAAGTTCTCATGGTATCACGCTCAGAAGCACTTCAAGGTCAGAAGACAAGAAGATGCTATGCACCAAGCTGTTTTACTCTAATGATATTCAAACGTTGTATACACAAACATCAGATCAGAAGAAAGTACAGGTGGCAGGCTACGCTGACTGACAAAAGGAACGTTGGAAGCTATTAAAGGCAACGTCAGTAGACACAGCGTGAACCAGGCTCGAGGTAGTTGACAAAAGCGTGAAACATTAAATGCAATGCTGTACGGAATACGCAAAGCATTAAATGCTCCCAACGGTCATCTTCTCAAGTGCCTATAAATATGAAGTTCTGATGAGAAGCAAAGTTACCAATTCTGAACGAACTTATTCTGAAAAACTTGCTGAAACGCTGTTCAACTCAAAGCTCGGAAACTTCATCTTCATCAAAGCTCACTACATTGCTGTTGTAATATATTAGTGAGATTAAGCTTAAACGTTAAGAGAAATATCACTGTTGTGATTATAGCTTTACATAAGCATTAGTAATACTCTTAGAATTGATTACATTAATTTGTAAGTAACTAGAGTGATCAAGTGTTGATCAGGATACTCTAGGAAGTCTTAGCTTGTGTCTAAGCAGTTGTAATTAGAGTGATCACGTGGTGGTCAGGATACTCTAAGAAAGTCTTAGCTTGTGTCTAAGCATTTGTTCCTAGAGTGATCAGGTTGTGATCAGGATACTCTAGAAGACTTAGTCGTGGGCTAAGTGGAAAACCATTGTAATCTGTTGCGATTAGTGGATTAAATCCTCAGGTGAGGTAAATCACTCCGTGGGGGTGGACTGGAGTAGTTTAGTTAACAACGAACCAGGATAAAAATAACTGTGCAAATTGTTTTTATCATTCAAGTTTTTAAACTACACTTATTCAAACCCCCCCTTTCTAAGAGTTTTTCTATCCTTCAAAACGGTCATATCCCTCGAACGTGGGGATACCTCTAGCAAGTTTCCTACGATTCAAAATCATCATAGCCCCTCCGATTTAAAGATCATAGTCCCTTCGATGCTGCCTTCAATTTGAATGATCTCGTCCCTCGACGATTAAATGATGATAGTCCCTTCGAATGCTAAGGTATCCCTACAAGTTGCCTTCAATGACCGTGCGATGACCCATTTGATGTCTCGAATACATCCAATGAAAGGACTACCTGTCTAACAATTGGTATGGATAGCCCCTTTTCTTAAAATGAAAGGAAAAGAACAAGAACAAGAAAGACCAAACAATTTGGGTAGACTGTGCTTAATTGCTTGCTCACACATAAAAAACGCTTTTCAAACCACAAATCCAAATCAAACAAAAACTTCAAAAAATACTTCGTAAATATTCTCGAGGAATGACACAAGAATAATTACGAAGCTTTTCCTACTATTGCACCTCCTTTTCAAACACACACGACACTCTCGTTTTTTTCAAACATTTAAACAAAAAGTGAGATAAGCAATTAAGAGCCCATGGATAACCATGGATACAAAGGGTGCTCATACCTTCCCTTTGTATAACTTACCCCCCGAACTCAATCTCTTTCAAAAAAAAAGGTATTTCCTGTTCTTTTAGCCTTTTCTAATTGGATAAAATAAAAGTCGGTGGCGACTCTAGCTATCCGCAACATGTTTTGCGAAATAACAAAACAAAAGTCAGTTCTCCCACCGTGTTACAGGTATGTTAGTTAGATAAGTCTCTATATGGTCTAAAACAAGCTTCAAAGCAATGGCATGAAAAGTTTGATAACTTAATGATATCAAATGGGTACAAAGTGTATGAAAGTTACAAATGTGTTTATTTCGAATATGAGAATCACATTTGTACTATCTACTCATATTTTGATCAAACATTCTGGTCGTTAAGGACGTGAAATCATTTTTGTTTAACAACTTTTATATAAAACACCTCAGAGAAGCGAGTGTTATTCTTGGTGTCAAGACAAGATCCAAACAAGGAAATTCATTGGATCAATTACAATACATGGAGAAAATACTAAAGAAATATAATTACTTTAACTGTAAACAAGCGTTCACATCATATGATCCAAGTATGAAACTATTTAAGAGCACTAGTGAAAGTGTCTGACATATAGAATATGAGAGCATCATTGGTAGTCTTAGGTATGCCATTGGTTATACTAGACCCTACATTTCATTTGTTATAGTATTGTTGTTCAGGTTTATTAATAGTCTGAGTAATGAGCATTGGTAAGCTATTTAACGAGTCATGTGGTACCTTAAAAGGACCGTGAATCTCAGTTTACATTATCATAGATTTCATGTTGTACTTGAAAGATACAGTGGTGCAGATTGGAATACCTTATTAAAGGATTCCAAAGAAACTATTGGCTATATATTTAGTATAACTGGAGGAGTTGTATCTTGTAAACCAAAGAAACATACTATCTTGGCTCAGTCCACGATGGAGTCTGAGATTATATCATTTGTAATTTCTAGTGAAGAAGCAAGTTAAATATCATTGCTAGTTGACATCCCTTAATGGGAAAAACCTATGTCGCCTGTGTTATTCCACTATGATGGTACCGCGACTATTGCAAAAATTGAGAACTATTATTATAATGGTAAAAGACGTCAAATAAGATGAAAGCACAACATAATTAGATAGTGTACTTCTAAAGAAGCCGTAAGAGTGGATCATGTACGTGTTGCACCCCAAAATTTGCCCACATATTTATTTCTAACTGGCTTAAACTTCTCATTTCATATGCATCATCTTTCCACTAGGGCATTAACATAACTCATGCATTCATTAATCAAAGTTTTTGCATTGGTTTGAGACGTACATATGAAATAAGCTTGGATCATCTGGTTCTCCTTCGAAGCATGTGTTGTGGAAGTAGATTTTTGATATGGTCATTCATCATGAACTTCTGTCTTCTCAAGCTACAAGGCTATTCTCATCGAAGTATTTATGAGCATTGAACTGTGAAATTAGAGTTTATTTCCCTATTTCTTGTGGCGATCAAAGGGTCTTTTTGAGTGTAGGTTTTGGGCTTCATGTCATTATGCTTACAATAATCATCAGATGAATTAAGGATCTATCTAGATTTCCTTATCATTAATTCGAAGGTCAAACTCACTCGGTCACTTGGGATTGCATACAAGAATCAAAGTTATGTGGAACTTCGCGAATCATTTCAAGTGCGGGGCATTTTTTCTTCAGAATTTTTGGCTGTGAAATCACAATTAAAACTAAAGTGGAAACACAAGGAAGGAGAAGGAATTAAAATCTCAATTTTGGGTAAGAGAAAACGTAACATGCTATGAGTAACCATCCATTTACAAGTTTCAAGAACCATATGTATATATTTCATATCACTTTACAAGGAGAATCATCTACATGCTCAATGTTCCCTTCCAATCCAATTCAATACAAAAAAGAGGAAAAAGTCTCATTACAAAGTCAATTAGTTACATTTCTATACTAAACTTCAAGCATATTCTTTCTCCCCAATCTTCAAGCTTCATAGTTTAGCCCATCTCTGTGTCGTTCCAAATACACCATGAGCCGTGCGATTACACTAGTTGCGTCTCCGCACCAATACACTCGCTGCAGCCTATCTTTTGACTTGACAAGTTCCAAAACCTATCCAAACAACATGTAAATTGAGTCATAAAACAAGTGCAGTCAATATAAACCAAAACCAGCATTCAAATACATTCACTAATAACCAGTCCCACATCATGTATCTGTACCTAAATCAGAATCTTCAATATAATCTAAGCTATGCGCACATCTTCACCATACGGTTCGCTCACAGTTTCGTAACATCCAAGCCACATACTTCAGACTTCGACACCATGCCAATACCTTCTAGAAAACCTGTGCCAATTCAAATCAAGCTAGCTTATGTTAATTCTGACACAATCAAATACACCGTCCCACATTCAGAACAAAGCTACAATAAATTCTACATTATCCAGAAAATAAATCCAGCTTACCACTCAAAACCCGCAAAATAAAACCGGAGCTGCCATCAAACATTCACAGACTTGCAGCACCTCAAAAACAGACCTGCAACATTAAATCATCATCGTTATCTTACCAATCCACAACAAATTCAGCCAGTTCAAAAACGGATCAGATTCGCAAAACCAACGCCCATTCTAATAATCATACAATCCCATTCATATAAATATACAGTCAGCAGCAATTCCTAAAAGAAAAACTGAATCCAATAACCTAGCACTAACCGAAAACCAAACATGTCCTAACTGTTACTAACAGTTTATAACTAATTCAGTTACTAACTCAATCGGTCCCTAACTGAATCAATCTCTACCCTCCACCTCATAATAGAAATTAGTTATTCCTAACAACCTAACCGATTCATAACTGTCAAAACCATTTGTAACTAACTTTTCTCTAACAGCTAACAGTTTTCAACCACCTAGCTAATAGATCCCATAACTGAATCAAAACAAAAAAAATCAGTTACAGAAGGAGAAGGATTCAACAGAAATATCAAAGGGGAAAACTAACCTTCAGAATCGCTTCTCTCCACCTCTATAAATCAGAACCACATTCCTCAATTCAGCCTCTCCACAATTCACACACATCTTTATCAGTCCCCACCATTTTGCTCTGCATCTTCTTCTTCTCTTCACAATTCATTCATCTCCATCCTCACTTCAACCATTCTTCATTGCTCCATTCATCACCATCAACACTTCATACCACAGAGCTACACACCAATGCTCTCTCCATCCTTCAATTCTCAGAACAATCCCTCTTGAGCTTCTTCACACCTCAAATCACCAGAATCTTCTCTAACCAATCTTCAATCTCACCATTTTTCACACCTTCAAGCCTCTCCATAACCAACAAGAATCAGTAACAAACTTCATCTTCTCCAATCTTCACCACCAATTCTTCAACCTCCATAATCTTCAATCTGAATCTTCATCATCTCTATATCTTCATCATCGTCAATCTTCCTCTCTAAACTCAGAATCATCTTTCTCCTTAGATTCTCCATCGCATCTCAGAACCTTCATCTTCAACCAACCTCTCGTCAACCTTCAATCTTCTTATTCGCTCCGTCGCCTTCATCAAGTAGACAACGAACTTCATCATCACCTGCAACTTGTTTCATCAATCATCATCATCATCGAGTACAGTAATAACAACAACTCAGAACTGAAGCGCAAGGAACAAAAAGAAGACGGAGGAAAAGGAATAACGCAAGTGTTAATAGACTTACCTGAAGAACGCGAAGTTCATTTGCCGGTTTTTCGTGTCATCAGTATTGAAGATTCGTGGTGAGAGAGATCGATTCGGAGAAGGGTGGACGGAGTTGAATCGGAGAGGAGTTGAATTTGAGCAGAAACGAGTCGTCGAGCTAAGCGAAGAGATGACGAATCGGGCGAGAGGAAGGCAAGGTAGTGAATGCGTTGTTCATCGGTTGTTCGCGATGGCGGAGGACGAGAGTTGATCGGAGAAGAAGAATCAACATCGCGCCGCCGTCTTCGTTCACGGGTGAGGGAGAAGATATGTTGAGAAGTCCAATCGTCACATTGTAAGTAAACCCTAAGCCCCTTTGTATTATTTATTTTATTTTTAATTGTTATTAATTGATTAAATTGCGACTGATAATGTATGGATTAAGGGAATTAATAACTGATAATTGATTAGGTTAATTAGAATTAATTGTGATTGATTGGATTAATGGAGAAATTGAATAAGAAATTATTTAGTTTGAATCAAAATCAGTATTGGGCCATACGAATCACTTTTCACACCCCCCGTAGGCCCATAGTTTTCTTCTAGCAATAACAAAATCTGAAAGAACCTTAGTCAAAGCCATTGGGCCGAAATCCACTCTACACCACCCTGAGCCCAATCACGCCACTTTTTGGCATAGAAAATCTGAAACAAAAATATGTTGTTGAGCCACTCCCTTTGGGCCTGTGCGCTGACTACTGAGTCACACCCTGATTCAGCTTACACCCCCTGCCTGCATGTTTTCCTCATTAGACTTTAGGTTTTTTTAACATAGTTTTCTCTTAGTTTTTCTTAGTAATAATAGAGTAAATAATCACCATTTTGTTAGATTTTTTTTAGAATTTTGTTGACAATAAAAACCTCATAAAAAAATACTAGTTTAGGCTTATTAGAATTTAGGTCTTTAGGCTCGAATTAGAATTCCCTTTAACATATAAAAAACCCATAAAAAATAATAGTATATTTTAGGTTAATTCTTGAATCACTTCTTTTATTTCTTTTGTACTATTTCCATGTCATTTTTGTGTAATTGTCATGTGATTTTTGTTACTTGTTTTTGGTCATATTTTTGGCCTACTTTGTTAATACCATTTTAATGCTCCTTTTAGAATTTAGTCACCATGTTAACTTTAGAATTAGAATTAGAATAACAATAGGTTAGAAAATAGGTTAGTCCCCCTTGTTCATCCTTTCTTTTTTTCTTCTCAACTTTAAAACACTAATAAATAAAGATACGAATCACATTAAGAAAGTGATAGAGAAATGAGTGGGATTCATTCCCTAATCTGTTTCTCAATCACTTAGTGGCATAGAAATGAGTGGGATTCATTCCCTAATCTGTTTCTCGGTCACTACTTAATGGGAGAGAAATGAGTGGGATTCATTCCCTAATCTGTTTCTCAAACATTAATTAATGGAATAGAAATGAGTGGGATTCATTCCCTAATCTGTTTCTTGAACATTATATAATGGGATAGAAGTGAGTGGGATTCATTCCCTAATCTGCTTCTCGATCATTATACATTTTATGTGATTCAAATCGCAAAGTAAATTCCCTTAAAAAATACCCAACCAAAAACATTCAAAACACTTAATAAAGGCTCGAATTAAAACAAAGTGACGAAGTGGTGCGAAACCTTGTATTGGGTTTTGTTCATCATGTAGTTACATAAAAAACACAAACCCAAGTTCATTTTCTTTTGCCTTGTTAGGCGCTTAAGAACAAGTTAAGTCCTTTCCAAAAGTAGGCGTATAAGTCTCCAAAGGTCGAGCATCGTGGATTGTGACCTTAACCGTTGTTCAACTAAAAAATACAAAACAAATGGAAACTATGGAGCCGAACTACGGTCGTTCTGATTCCTGAAAAGGATACGTAGGCATTGGGTCGCGGGGCCTAAGCGAACACACTTGTAAATAATTCCTTCTTTTCCCCGTATTTCTTTTGCATTCATTCGCATTTAGGTTTTAGACATTAGACACCCTTTAGATAGAAACAAACATAGGTGGATACCATCGAGTACGATGGGCGTGAGGGGTGCTAACACCTTCCCCTTGCGTAACCGACTCCCGTACCCCGTTCTCTGGTCGAAAGACCTTGTTCTTATTTTGAGTTAGGTTTCTGATATTCCTTTCCCGCGATGGGATGAATATATTAGTGGCGACTCTGATTCCATTTTTCGCGGTAGCGACAGCTGGCGACTCTGCTGGGGACGTTGATAGACCTGTTGCTGGTCCATCCTTAGTTGAGCCGATCCTAGCCTGCGTTTGTTTGTTTATTTACTGGGTGTTTATTTGTTTTTATGTCTATACCTTGTATATATGTTTACATGTTTACTTTTTGCTTGCATATCATGTTTATTTCTGTTTGCACATCATGCATATGGATTATATTCTGTGTTCCTTGGGGTCTTCTGTTCTGTTTTGCAGGTTGGGTGGGTTGTTCTATGAGGTAAAAGGCCCAATACCCAGGCCAGAGTTAACACATAGGATACCTAGGATAGAGTGGATAGTCATGACGCCAACAGAATGTCAGGTTCTGTTGATTGCGATCATGAGACCCACGACCAGTTGAGACTCGAATGGGATACCGTTGTTGGCATGTATTTGCAACAATGATGGTGTTTCAGGAGAGTTGTTAACGCTGGAGACCTTTTGACCTACCTTGACCTAGATTCACCTGTGAGTGGGGTGGGATATACATGACAGGTACCGTTGGTGACTATTTTATTCTGTTGGTGACTATTGGTTCTCCTGGTATTCAAAAGGGTGTCGGACCTTTGATCTCATGACATCTGACCTACATCAGTTATTCAGAGGATTGTACAGTGGTTACTCGGATTATATGGACCTTGATCCCATGCTTTTGCATTGCATAACATCATTACTTTATCCACTTCATTTGTGGGGGATTCTAAAGTCTATTTCCAAAAAAAAAAGATGAAAAAAAAGTAGAAAAAAAAATAAAAGATGGAAAAGAAAAAAGAAAAGATACTATATGCAAAAAAGAAAGGGAAAGTAAAAGAAAAAAAAAGTTGATAAAAAGGCTTTAGGATCCCTTAGAAATGAAACATGCATTCATACTATCATGCATTTCATAGTTCTCTCAGAAACTTATGGGGGCCCTTTCTACTCAAGTTCTGGTTTCAGCAACAATGCCAATGACTTCTTACCACTACGTGCTTGAAAGTTAAAAACGGAACAACTCCGTGAGTACTTGAATGAGATGAGGACAGGAATGGGGGTTAACCTGAATCAGTGTATGGAGATTATTCAAGAGTTTTCTCTTAGACAAGGAAGAATTGAGACAAGTTCCTCAGAGGCCAAATGCAATGTTAATCTCACCTCAAGAGAAGGTCTTTTGAATCATCATGTCTGAAGTAATGTTGAGATTCCTATTCTTGGTAAGGAGAATTCACATCATTGAAGTCTTCGAGTTTCCGATTATTGAAAATGAAAAAAAGTTCCACCTCTTGAAGACAAGGTTGAAAGCCATAAAAGATTGTGATTCCTTTGATTTAGACATTGTCGGATTGTGCCCAGTACTTGATGTCAAGAGCTGAAAAGGTCATTTATTCTCTTTGGATAGCTTGGACATGCAAGCCAGATTGGTGATCATCCCTTGTACATATGTGGAAATTGCTTGGGGCTCCCGACCGAGGGATAAGCAAGACGTATTCTTATCTTGAGCATTGCGCCATTTGCATTGCTCGAATCCCTATAGCATTACAAATTCTTGTGTGACTCCGTCTGAATCTTTTTCCATGTGATAATCAAGAATGTTCTGCAGAGGCATTTCTCATTCTCAAGCTATTGCTTCATATCATGTGTCATCTCTTCCCAGAATTTTCTTTTAGTGGCCTTTTCTCGTCAACAGAGAAAGAAAGAATATGAGAAATGAACCGGTGTAATTTCAGTGCCTTGTGCTCGGTTATATCCCTGATTGTTGGTATTTCAGTTGGTGTTTTGGGTCTTCCTCACCACAGATAGTTCTCTTGAGTTCGATGATAATGCAATGTTCTTTCAGTCATGATGGTGATTACCGTTCTAGCATTTATATTTGGGGCTCCCGACCGAGGGATAAGCAAGACATTGTCTATCTTGAGTATTGCATCATTTGCATTGCTCGAATCCCTAAAGTAAAATATAAATGCACCACTCTTGTACGCCTTTGTTGGAATATACTTCTGGGAAGTAATCTGAAGTGTGTGGAAGGAACATATGATAATGCTAAGTGGTTACCATGATGGGGCACCTAGCCATTCAAATGAAGGTGGTAGGACATTCGAAGGCAAAATTCAGGTCCTCGCTTACTTCAGAACAACCACGTCCACTCCAAGAGGTTTTATGCACAAATTGAAGTCTCAATGGGGTATTAAAACTGTAAAAGGCATTCGAGAGCAATAAGTCCATACGGAGTCAAGTCTCCTCAACAATGGCATTCATTTAGTTCTTTATTGCATTCTCATTTGTAATATTTCATTGTTTATTTAAGCATTTCTAGCATGTAAAAAATTGTTAATTTTTGAATGAAAATCATAATGCATTGTTTATGTTTGTCTTGAAGTAATCCATTCGTTTTCACTCATAAAAAAGTTTTTGGCATTACGATACCAACTTTATTAATCTCTTGCTTAGGCAACGAGCGGAGGGAGAATGATGACAATAAAAATGCAAAATCCCTAATTGTGTGTTTTTGAATAAAACCCTGCTGATGATGTACAGGCATTGTTTCAAATCCCCAAACACCGGAGATATAAGGGAGATAGACCCTCGTTAACCCCTTTGAGCCTTGAAGTAGGAGTTTCTTTTTTGATCAGAAAAAACCCTTGTTTTAACCCTGGGGTAGGTAGTGTTCATTTAACTTGATCAAGTGTTCAAAACTCATAAAGGGTATGTATCTAAGGATACAACAATGGTTATCCTTCAAAAGGTTGAGGAAAGTCAAAACCGTGATGGTTATCCTTCACCTATCAAAAGGACAGAAGATGACGATACCACAATTGTAATTCTTCATCAATCATGGAATGAGGCAGTCGCAATCACTTCCAACGAATCAAAGACAATGCGAGTTCACACGACTTGTTCAAAAAAAAGAGAGCAAAAAAAAAAAAGGCAAAAAAAAAAGAAAAAAAAAAGAAAAGAAAAAAGAAATAGCAATAAAAAGAAAATTTGTGAAAATAAAGCAAGAACAAAGTCGTGAGATAATGAATCAAAAGAATAAAAGGTGAGCGACTGCCATGTCCGAAAAATCTCATTGATTCCTCAACCATTTCAAAAAATTCCTTGTGAGGGATGAGCATTCATGTTGAGTTAATTGAACTTAGGAGTGGAGAACATCACGAAGGGGGTGGGCACCAAATAATTTTGAGCCTAAAAATCCTTTCTTTCTGAAAACCGTGAACCCGGCCAAGTTACAACCCTTAAAAGTCCTAATTGAAGTAGGGTTTATTTCGAAAAATACACTCCCATGAAATAGCATTTAACTGACTCTCAATGAAGCGTAACACATATATGTTGGTATTGTATGCCCGCTTTGCATTTCATTCACAAGAGGTGGCCACCTCATTGCATAAAAAGTTTTAAACTTCAAGACTAGCATAGGTTTTGTATTAGAATTGTCATTCTTAGAATTAACATTCTTTTGCATACAAAACATTTGCTTAAACATCAAAGAAGTTTCCATGATGAGAATCCATAAAGAGCTTGATCATATCAAAGTAAAAGGACTTGAGAACTCCTTAGAGTAAAAATGAATCATTTCAGAAACTGATATCAAGGGGCATGTTGCTTGAAGACTCCATTGAGCATAATTAGTTGATACCTTCTTTGATTGGTTACTCTGAGGGGAGAAGTCTGAATACTCGGTTGAGTAGATGCATTTTGATTAAGTATCCTTGAGGGGAAGAGTTTGAAGACTCCACTGAATATGATAAAGTTGCTTCCATAGTTTGGTTGACTTCAAGGGAAGTAAACTTGAGGATTTTGATAAGATGTACATAATTAGGGGCAGTCACGACGAGGAATCTCTCTCGTGAGTTCAGCCTATCTGGGGCAAGCAAATCAAGGTTTGACATCTCAAATTCAACCAATCAGGGTTAATCAAGTCGAGGAATCTCTCTCTTGATTTCAATCAATCTGAAGAAGTGATGTCGAGACACCTCTCTCAGAATTCAGTCAATCTGGGGAAATCACGTCGAGATTCGAAAAATCTCTTCAAGGATCTGTTGATCAAGAGAAAGAATATTTCAAATGCTTGAATATGCTAGGGCAGAATTATCTCACGTAATTGTGGTTTAAGGATCCTTTCGAGGCAAATATCTTTGTAAATCGGATATCTTCATGAGTCAGGCGCCCTGGGGCATGATCTTTTTGGTTTGTATTGAAGAAACCGTCATTCACCTGTAAGGTGCGGTTGGTCATCACAGAATGGAGAAGTATCATAATGCCTTTCCCCAGCAAGTTACTCTCTCCCCAAGCATAGGAGTTTATTTCTCCTGAGAGTTTTATTCATTCACCAAGTATAGGAGTTTATTTCTCCTAAGAGTTTAATTTCATTCATCAAGCATAGGAGTTTATTTCTCCTAGAAAAGTCTCTCCCTGAGCATAAGAGTTTTATTTCTCCCGAGAATTCATTATCTCCCCAAGTATAGGAGTTTATTTCTCCTCGGAGTTATTCCACTCATCCCATAAGGAGTTCCTTATCCGGATTTCTCATCCCCGACTTGGTGAAAAGAGGGAATCTCCCCATGCCAAAAATTCTCCAAGCAATGGCACATGGTAAGAAGTCAGAAATTATTCTTCAAGTCAACAATCATAAGTATATCTTGCAAGTCAAAGTCCAATGTCTATTGGCACCCCCACAGAGTTCTTAACACTAAGGGAATTCTCCCTGATGTCTACCTCTCCCGAGGTCAGAGACGAAGCTCGATCGACAAGTCAGTGGAATATTCTCTAAAGGGCCCTCATTATCTCTACATATAGTAATCATTGCATTCACATTGCATCTACAAAAATGCGTAGCATTTCCATGAATATGGAGCATTACGCCATGAAAAATTCAAACATGCATCAATGCATAAGCCAGGTTTGTACATGCTTCAAAAGCACGAGGTAGTATATCCCCAACAAGGGTCTAGTTTTTACTAGTCTCCTTCTGTCAAGTCCAATGATTATTGGCATCTCTTTCCCTGAAGTCCTGTTGTTACAGGCACCCTTCAAAGTCTGGTTGTTACCGGCAAAAGTCCTATTGTTACAGGCATCCTTCGGTCAGTTCTAGTTGTTACTAGTCTGCTCCTTTAAAGTCCTATTGTTATAGGCATCCTTTGGTCAGTTCTAGTTGTTACTAGTCTGCTCCTCTAAAGTCCTATTGTTATAGGCATCCTTCGGTCAGTTCTAGTTTTTACTAGTCTGTTCCTTTAAAGTCCTGTGGTTACAGGCATCCTTTGGTTAGTTCTGATTGTTATTAGTCCTTTCCTTCAAAGTCTGGTTGTTACCAGCAAAAGTCCTGTTGTTACAGGCATCCTTTGGTCAGTTCTAGTTGTTACTAGTCTGTTCCTTTAAAGTCCTGTTGTTACAGGCATCCTTTGGTTAGGTCTGGTTGTTATTGGTCCTTTCCTTCAAAGTCTGGTTGTTACCAGCAAAAGTCCTGTGGTTACAGGCATCCCTTGGTCGAGTCTAGTGGTTACTAGCCCTTTCCTTCAAAGTCCTGTAGTGACAGGCATCCTTCGGTTAGGTCTGATTGTTATTAGTCCTTTCCTCCAAAGTCCGGTTGTTATCGGCAAAGGTCCAGTAGTTGACTGGCGTTTCTTGTTTATGTCAAGCGTTTGATAGTATCCCTTGTTTGGAGTCAATAGTAACTGATGTCCTCATTCGAAATCACAATTACAAGTATCTCTTCAGAGTTTTACTCCAGAGCGCAAATTTTGATGGTACTGTTGGGTATTCAATCCACTTACACCTCAAATGTCCAGAACTGGTATTGTTCGTACATTCAGGTTCAAGAAGATTGAATAGGGGCAGCTGTTGCACCCCAAAATTTGCCCACATATTTATTTCTAACTGGCTTAAACTTCTCATTTCATATGCATCATCTTTCCACTAGGGCATTAACATAACTCATGCATTCATTAATCAAAGTTTTTGCATTGGTTTGAGACGTACATATGAAATAAGCTTGGATCATCTGGTTCTCCTTCGAAGCATGTGTTGTGGAAGTAGATTTTTGATATGGTCATTCATCATGAACTTCTGTCTTCTCAAGCTACAAGGCTATTCTCATCGAAGTATTTATGAGCATTGAACTGTGAAATTAGAGTTTATTTCCCTATTTCTTGTGGCGATCAAAGGGTCTTTTTGAGTGTAGGTTTTGGGCTTCATGTCATTATGCTTACAATAATCATCAGATGAATTAAGGATCTATCTAGATTTCCTTATCATTAATTCGAAGGTCAAACTCACTCGGTCACTTGGGATTGCATACAAGAATCAAAGTTATGTGGAACTTCGCGAATCATTTCAAGTGCGGGGCATTTTTTCTTCAGAATTTTTGGCTGTGAAATCACAATTAAAACTAAAGTGGAAACACAAGGAAGGAGAAGGAATTAAAATCTCAATTTTGGGTAAGAGAAAACGTAACATGCTATGAGTAACCATCCATTTACAAGTTTCAAGAACCATATGTATATATTTCATATCACTTTACAAGGAGAATCATCTACATGCTCAATGTTCCCTTCCAATCCAATTCAATACAAAAAAGAGGAAAAAGTCTCATTACAAAGTCAATTAGTTACATTTCTATACTAAACTTCAAGCATATTCTTTCTCCCCAATCTTCAAGCTTCATAGTTTAGCCCATCTCTGTGTCGTTCCAAATACACCATGAGCCGTGCGATTACACTAGTTGCGTCTCCGCACCAATACACTCGCTGCAGCCTATCTTTTGACTTGACAAGTTCCAAAACCTATCCAAACAACATGTAAATTGAGTCATAAAACAAGTGCAGTCAATATAAACCAAAACCAGCATTCAAATACATTCACTAATAACCAGTCCCACATCATGTATCTGTACCTAAATCAGAATCTTCAATATAATCTAAGCTATGCGCACATCTTCACCATACGGTTCGCTCACAGTTTCGTAACATCCAAGCCACATACTTCAGACTTCGACACCATGCCAATACCTTCTAGAAAACCTGTGCCAATTCAAATCAAGCTAGCTTATGTTAATTCTGACACAATCAAATACACCGTCCCACATTCAGAACAAAGCTACAATAAATTCTACATTATCCAGAAAATAAATCCAGCTTACCACTCAAAACCCGCAAAATAAAACCGGAGCTGCCATCAAACATTCACAGACTTGCAGCACCTCAAAAACAGACCTGCAACATTAAATCATCATCGTTATCTTACCAATCCACAACAAATTCAGCCAGTTCAAAAACGGATCAGATTCGCAAAACCAACGCCCATTCTAATAATCATACAATCCCATTCATATAAATATACAGTCAGCAGCAATTCCTAAAAGAAAAACTGAATCCAATAACCTAGCACTAACCGAAAACCAAACATGTCCTAACTGTTACTAACAGTTTATAACTAATTCAGTTACTAACTCAATCGGTCCCTAACTGAATCAATCTCTACCCTCCACCTCATAATAGAAATTAGTTATTCCTAACAACCTAACCGATTCATAACTGTCAAAACCATTTGTAACTAACTTTTCTCTAACAGCTAACAGTTTTCAACCACCTAGCTAATAGATCCCATAACTGAATCAAAACAAAAAAAATCAGTTACAGAAGGAGAAGGATTCAACAGAAATATCAAAGGGGAAAACTAACCTTCAGAATCGCTTCTCTCCACCTCTATAAATCAGAACCACATTCCTCAATTCAGCCTCTCCACAATTCACACACATCTTTATCAGTCCCCACCATTTTGCTCTGCATCTTCTTCTTCTCTTCACAATTCATTCATCTCCATCCTCACTTCAACCATTCTTCATTGCTCCATTCATCACCATCAACACTTCATACCACAGAGCTACACACCAATGCTCTCTCCATCCTTCAATTCTCAGAACAATCCCTCTTGAGCTTCTTCACACCTCAAATCACCAGAATCTTCTCTAACCAATCTTCAATCTCACCATTTTTCACACCTTCAAGCCTCTCCATAACCAACAAGAATCAGTAACAAACTTCATCTTCTCCAATCTTCACCACCAATTCTTCAACCTCCATAATCTTCAATCTGAATCTTCATCATCTCTATATCTTCATCATCGTCAATCTTCCTCTCTAAACTCAGAATCATCTTTCTCCTTAGATTCTCCATCGCATCTCAGAACCTTCATCTTCAACCAACCTCTCGTCAACCTTCAATCTTCTTATTCGCTCCGTCGCCTTCATCAAGTAGACAACGAACTTCATCATCACCTGCAACTTGTTTCATCAATCATCACCATCATCGAGTACAGTAATAACAACAACTCAGAACTGAAGCGCAAGGAACAAAAAGAAGACGGAGGAAAAGGAATAACGCAAGTGTTAATAGACTTACCTGAAGAACGCGAAGTTCATTTGCCGGTTTTTCGTGTCATCAGTATTGAAGATTCGTGGTGAGAGAGATCGATTCGGAGAAGGGTGGACGGAGTTGAATCGGAGAGGAGTTGAATTTGAGCAGAAACGAGTCGTCGAGCTAAGCGAAGAGATGACGAATCGGGCGAGAGGAAGGCAAGGTAGTGAATGCGTTGTTCATCGGTTGTTCGCGATGGCGGAGGACGAGAGTTGATCGGAGAAGAAGAAGCAACATCGCGCCGCCGTCTTCGTTCACGGGTGAGGGAGAAGATATGTTGAGAAGTCCAATCGTCACATTGTAAGTAAACCCTAAGCCCCTTTGTATTATTTATTTTATTTTTAATTGTTATTAATTGATTAAATTGCGACTGATAATGTATGGATTAAGGGAATTAATAACTGATAATTGATTAGGTTAATTAGAATTAATTGTGATTGATTGGATTAATGGAGAAATTGAATAAGAAATTATTTAGTTTGAATCAAAATCAGTATTGGGCCATACGAATCACTTTTCACACCCCCCGTAGGCCCATAGTTTTCTTCTAGCAATAACAAAATCTGAAAGAACCTTAGTCAAAGCCATTGGGCCGAAATCCACTCTACACCACCCTGAGCCCAATCACGCCACTTTTTGGCATAGAAAATCTGAAACAAAAATATGTTGTTGAGCCACTCCCTTTGGGCCTGTGCGCTGACTACTGAGTCACACCCTGATTCAGCTTACACCCCCTGCCTGCATGTTTTCCTCATTAGACTTTAGGTTTTTTTAACATAGTTTTCTCTTAGTTTTTCTTAGTAATAATAGAGTAAATAATCACCATTTTGTTAGATTTTTTTTAGAATTTTGTTGACAATAAAAACCTCATAAAAAAATACTAGTTTAGGCTTATTAGAATTTAGGTCTTTAGGCTCGAATTAGAATTCCCTTTAACATATAAAAAACCCATAAAAAATAATAGTATATTTTAGGTTAATTCTTGAATCACTTCTTTTATTTCTTTTGTACTATTTCCATGTCATTTTTGTGTAATTGTCATGTGATTTTTGTTACTTGTTTTTGGTCATATTTTTGGCCTACTTTGTTAATACCATTTTAATGCTCCTTTTAGAATTTAGTCACCATGTTAACTTTAGAATTAGAATTAGAATAACAATAGGTTAGAAAATAGGTTAGTCCCCCTTGTTCATCCTTTCTTTTTTTCTTCTCAACTTTAAAACACTAATAAATAAAGATACGAATCACATTAAGAAAGTGATAGAGAAATGAGTGGGATTCATTCCCTAATCTGTTTCTCAATCACTTAGTGGCATAGAAATGAGTGGGATTCATTCCCTAATCTGTTTCTCGGTCACTACTTAATGGGAGAGAAATGAGTGGGATTCATTCCCTAATCTGTTTCTCAAACATTAATTAATGGAATAGAAATGAGTGGGATTCATTCCCTAATCTGTTTCTTGAACATTATATAATGGGATAGAAGTGAGTGGGATTCATTCCCTAATCTGCTTCTCGATCATTATACATTTTATGTGATTCAAATCGCAAAGTAAATTCCCTTAAAAAATACCCAACCAAAAACATTCAAAACACTTAATAAAGGCTCGAATTAAAACAAAGTGACGAAGTGGTGCGAAACCTTGTATTGGGTTTTGTTCATCATGTAGTTACATAAAAAACACAAACCCAAGTTCATTTTCTTTTGCCTTGTTAGGCGCTTAAGAACAAGTTAAGTCCTTTCCAAAAGTAGGCGTATAAGTCTCCAAAGGTCGAGCATCGTGGATTGTGACCTTAACCGTTGTTCAACTAAAAAATACAAAACAAATGGAAACTATGGAGCCGAACTACGGTCGTTCTGATTCCTGAAAAGGATACGTAGGCATTGGGTCGCGGGGCCTAAGCGAACACACTTGTAAATAATTCCTTCTTTTCCCCGTATTTCTTTTGCATTCATTCGCATTTAGGTTTTAGACATTAGACACCCTTTAGATAGAAACAAACATAGGTGGATACCATCGAGTACGATGGGCGTGAGGGGTGCTAACACCTTCCCCTTGCGTAACCGACTCCCGTACCCCGTTCTCTGGTCGAAAGACCTTGTTCTTATTTTGAGTTAGGTTTCTGATATTCCTTTCCCGCGATGGGATGAATATATTAGTGGCGACTCTGATTCCATTTTTCGCGGTAGCGACAGTACGCACTGATGAAAAATTAGGAGATCCTTTGACGAAAGGATTAGCTAGAGACAAAGTCCATAATACATCAAAGAAGATGAGACTAATGTCTATAGATAAATTAGTTGCTCATGATGGTAACCCGTTCTAATAGACTGGAGATTCCAAGAAACCGGTTCAATGGGTAATAAAAAAGTTATGGGTAATATGATGTGATCATGCTAATATGAAAAAGAGAAGCATGAATCCTTAAGCGATAAAAGGATGAGTTAATAAAAACTCTTAATGAGATCTATAATTTTATGACGGAGTACCTTGCTACATGAGTACTCTTGATAGACTCACCTATGTGATTATGGAACTTAGGCCGGTTCATAGGGAATTTCGAGGCAGAAACACAATGCTGATGGGTCGATATCAAGACATAAATCAAGATTAGTAGCTTGAGGATTTCTTAAAAGAGCAGGGCTCGACTACTCTAAAGTATTTGCTCCAGTAGCAAGATTTGACACTGTTAGACTAGTGGTAGCATTGACATGCAACCAAGGCTGGTCGACATTTCAATTAGATGTGAAGTCAACATTTTCGAATGGTCCTTTAGATGAAGAGGTCTATGTCACATAACCTCCTGTTTTGGTGATTCATAAGGAAGCGAGTAAAGTATATAAGTTGCACAAAGCACTCTATGGTCTCAAGCAGGCACCTAGGGCATGGAACAAGAAGATTAACTCATACTTATTAAAATTAAGAAGATTAACTCACTTGAGTATGGTGTCTATGTTCAGGTTGTGGCACACAATATAACTATCATCCACTTATATGTCGATGACTTGCTGGTAACTAGAAATAGCTTGGAGAACTTGTCGGAGTTCAAAGAGCTGATGATAAAGGAATTTGAAATGTTGGATTTGGGAAAATTGTCTTATTTCATAGGCATGGAATTTCAAATGTCGAAGGCAAGTATGGTGCAACATCAAAGGAATTATGTCAAAGAGATACTCAAGAGATTCATAACAGATGATTGGAATCCTGCATCCTCACATGTTGAAACAAACTTGAAGTTGGAGAAGCATGGAGAGGAAGACAAAGTCGATCTAACTTTGTTCACAAGCAAATTATTGGATCTCTGACATATGTGTGTAACCGTCAAACTGATATAGGTTTCGCAGTCAGATTAGTGAGCAAATACACGATTGAACCAAGAGTGTCACACATAGAGGCTGCAAGAAGAATTCTAAGAATCCTAAAAGGATCGATAGATTATGAAATTCTATTTCGACGAGACTCTGAAGGCGAAGAAGCAAAATTTACTTGCTTTTCATATGCTGATGGGTGTGGAGATAAGGAAGATCGAAGAAGCACAACTGAATATTTCTTTCAAGTATTTGGTGCTCTAATTTCATGGTGTTCGAAGAAACAACCAGTGGTTGCATTATCATCGTGTGAAGCTAAATAGATAGTAGGATCCCATGTTGCAAATCAAGCAATTTGGATCAGATCAGTACTTGAAGAAATGGAGGTCGAAGTGAAGAAATCTCTTGTGTTGCAAATAGACAACAAGTCAGCCTTAAATCTGGCGAAGAATCCAGTTCTACATGGGAGGAGTAAGTATATCGAAGCTAGATTTCACTTCCTGAGGGAAAAGGTAAATCGAGGTGAATTTGAAGTTAGGCATTGCTCAAGTGAAACACATTTGACTGATATTTTAACCAAAGGATAGAAGATCGACATATTCCTAAATTTGAGAAAGAAATTAAAAATAGTTCAGATTGACTATTTTTAGAGTTGTTCGACAACATGGATTATAGGAGGTATGTTGAGATATTATTGAGATTTGTTGAGATATTATTGAGATTGATATTATTAATATAATATCAAATATTATTTAATCTAATAATATCAAATATAATCCAAATTGTATAAGTTCAAGCCTGTTGTGAAAAATGATGTCAAGAATAAAATATAATAGGAATTAGGGAATATGAGAAGAACACAAGAATTGGTTATAACTGCTATTCTTTTACTTTCTATTAAAACAAGATTACAAGTTTACAAGAATAACAAATAACCTCTCTCACCCTAAATTAGGATTTGCAGCTTAGCAATGATGAGAGACTAGTATGATATTTATAATAAAACCTAACATACTAACTAATTGGCTTTTTCCACAAGGCCCGTTACACAAGCCAACTTAATAAACAAGTTAACTTAACAAATTAGGGTTTAAACACTAAAACCTAATTTAACATGCTAACAACCCTAGCATCTTCGACACAAGCATGTGAACAACCTTCGACTTCATGCTTAATCATGTCGAACCAAGAAGCAACCCTTCGGCCATACTAGAATTCGATCCAATATCTCACAAATCTCCACCTTGGATCTATTTCTACAACATCAAGGGAACAAACTAGCTTTCTTCATACATCTTTATCAACTGCATATAGTGGAAAAACTTGCAACTTGGCATTGTCTTGGTGATCATATCAGGAGCATGGTCCTCAGTCGAAACCTTCAGCACTTAGACTTCTCCACGCTCGATTACTTCTCTGACGAAATGTAGCCTCACATCAATGTGCTTAGTTCGCTCATGATAGGCTGAATTCTTCGACAGGTGTATTGCACTTTGACTATCACATTTAACAGTGATACCTTCTCCTTGAAGTTTCATCTCCTTCGCAAAACCTTCAAGCCACAATGCTTCTTTCACAGCTTCAGTTAGGGCAATATACTCTGCTTCAGTGGTTGATAGAGCAACAATCTTCTGAAGTGTTGCTTTCCAAGTAATTGCAGTGCCAAACATAGTGAAAACATATCCAGAAATAGATTTTTTGGAATCCATACAACCTGCATAATCAGAGTTGACATATCCTTCAATTGCTGCTTTACTATCTTCACCCAAGGCTCCACCATAAATTATGCTGTGTGCTTTCTTGATCATATTCGTCTTCTCCGCTGCCGTCAATTTCGCATTCATGGCTGCCTCTCCCTTCAACGCTTCCAAGCAACCCTGCTGAACCAGTAGGGCTTTCATCTTCAAGCGCCACAGACCGAAATCATTCACTCCGGTGAACTTTTCAATCTCATACTTTGTTGAAGGCATCTTCTCCACGCTCACCGCACCAATTTGTTGTGAAAAACGATGTCAAGAACAAAATATAATAGGAATTAGGGAAGATGAGAAGAACACAAGAATTGGTTATAACTGCTATTCTTTTACTTTCTCTTAAAACAAGATTACAAGTTTACAAGAATAACAAATAATCTCTCTCACCCTAAATTAGGATTTGCAGCTTAGCAATGATGAGAGACTAGTATGCTATTTATAATAAAACCTAACATACTAACTAATGGACTTTTTCCACAAGGCCCATTACACAAGTCAACTTAATAAACAAGTTAACTTAACAAAATAGGGTTTAAACACTAAAACCTAATTTAACATGCTAACAACCCTAGCATCTTCGACACAAGCATGTGAACAACCTTCGACTTCATGTTTAATCCTGTCGAATCAAGGAGCTACCCTTCGGCCATACTAGAGTTCGATCCAATATCTCATAAAGCCCAATTAGGATTGTATATAAATAGTCATAATCCTTATCATTATTTGTACAATTCAATAATATAATATAATTCTCATTTCTTTTATTCTCTCTATTTTCTTCTAACTAAAAGTGTCTCACGCACTAACAAACTAATAAAATGTTCTAACAAAATGAAATTATTTTTAATTTTCCATAATATATACAAGTGTGATAAACTTCACGTGGAAAACTTAAAACTGGTATGTGTTAAAAGTGATGTTGAATCCATCTCCCCTTTAACTTCTGTGTAAATTTCGGATGGTTAATATCGTCTTTAGGTAGTGATAAGAGGGTGAGAAGGTTTTTGATTTGACATATGGTTGTTATATTAAATGATCTAGAAAAAGAAAAATGACAAGATTTTCTCAACTAAATCGTGTTCTACGGATCAGGTAGTTTTTAGGGAGTGTGACTAGATCCTATTGTCTCTTATATGAATGGTGTTAGAATCCCTATCATTTGCCTCTCAAATTATTGATCTGAGATTGTCCTTTATGATGGGTTGAACCACCTAAGTAAAGGCTTTAAATATCAGTTGGCGTAAATTGTAGTAAGGTTTTCACAATTTAAGTTAGTACAAGTGATTGTTGCGGCAGCTTAAATTAATCACAACATTATATAACACAATTTGATTTATTTTTTTATAAAATAAAATTTTACTTCAAAATTTTGCAACTATTCATAATATTTTAAATCATTTGTACTTTCATATTCTGAAATTGAAAATTTTGCACCATTTTGTGGCGACTTTTAGGCTTTATTTGTGAGTTTGGAGGGAAAGAGAGGGGAGGGCTTTGGAAAAGGAAGAATTTGGTGAAAAGAATAAAAATATTTTGGGTAGGAGGGTTTGATTGGGGAACTCAAAAATTGTATTGAATATGGATTTTTGAAGGTTTTTGAGGCTTACATAAATTTTTCAAATATCTTTTAGGTTGTTATACTATTTTAAAAATTAACAATTTATTAATGATAATGACTCTTTTATCATTTTAAACAAAATCATTTTTTCAAAAAATGTCAAATATTTTTCTATATTTTTTTTAGTTTTTGTTTTCGGAAGTCTTCTCCTTTTTTTCCCTCCAAACTCGTAAACATAGTCTTAATATATAATTTTTTTCTTGCGTTAAATCAACAATTTTCTGTACTATTTTTTTTGGGAGCCTTTTAGCGTTAACTGAAAGTTTTTTAAAATCTTACACTCTAAAGTTCTACTTCTTTATCAAATTGTGTCTAATAATACTCGATTATGTTCTGTCAAAAAAAATACTCGATTATGTAATGATTATAGAAAATTTTCATAATTGAATATCATTCTTTATGAGACTTGCATAGTTGAAAATCATTCTTTAAATGTCTATAAATTATTACTTATCTTATTTGAGTTGATTTTGACTTATAAATAGATGATTTTTTTTCATTTCTCACACACCAGAATATACATTGAAATACCTTTCTCTCATTCTCCTCTCTCTCTCTCTTTATTTTCTCACATTTTCTTAAGTATTTTTGAGAGTGACATCTTTATATTTGTGAAATATTCTGGTTTTGTGTTTGGGCATAATTGGATTTTCTCATTGAGAGTAAACTTATTTTGATTGTGAGTTAAACCAAATGAAAAGTTTTTGTTTGGTTTTTGAGTTAAACCAAGTAGAATCTCTATTTGATTGGGAAAGTCTCTATAGTTAAACTCTCAGTCAATTTGTGAGCTTAGCCTACTATTAAAAAGCGCTTAATTGGTGGTTGTGTAGGTCTTCGTAGTTAAAACTTCGTATTGTTTTGAAAAAGGAGTATTTCACTTCATTAGACCAAACCTCAATAGTTTTAGTACTTTTCTGTCATCCCTTAACTCTTTACTTTCATATCATTTATTTTTACTGCAATTATTTCCTCTATTTTCACTCTGTTTGTTTTGCAAAAGCATTTTAAATTTGAAAATGGATTTTCAAACCGACACAACTCACCCCCTTTTTGTTTTGGGAGTCTCATATCCAACATCACTAGCAAAAATAATCTATCTCACATAATTGTATTGTTGTTGTTGTTGTTGTATTTTTGGAATAACCTTTCAATATTGTCAATCAAAAAAAATATCAATGTTTTTCCTGGTTCACAACACTGAGAAATTTATTCTTTAAAATGGTGTAAATTGCATACAAAAAATGGTGACAGGCAAAAAATTGAAATGGAAAAATGACATGTTACTTTCAATTTTTTATCATTCATCATTTTTTACTTGAACCCTCTTACCTCAGTTTTTTACTAGATTAGAGGGGTTATCTTATTTTATTTTTCTGTTAAAAAAAGAAAATATTTTTCCCTTGATTTTCTAAAAACACCGAGGAATTTTGTTACACAACCACAAAAGTAATCACTACCCTACATTCATAAAGGATTAATGCGCAAGATGTTGTCAAGTCATCAATCCACAATAAACTATCTACATCCACCACTATATATCTTTATTGTGAAAGCATTTGCCATGAAAATATTTGCTCAAGATAATAAAATTTTGGAACTTAAAGAAACTTGAAAAATTTCTCTATTATGGACAGCAAGTGTAGAAAAAATATTTTCCAATGATTGGAATAGATAACTTTGTAGTTGGAACAAATAACTCCTTGAAATTTGGATGCATACAATCCATAGAACTTTAAAATATTAATTGTTATCTAAGAATAATATCTACTATGATAAAACTGCATTTATTGTAATAATGTATTTTAATTTTCTGTTTAAACAATGTAATGGTAAAAAAAAGCTGATTCACCTCGATTTTCAACTGAAATCGAGAGGTAAATACACTTTATCTCAGTTTTTTACGGTATAATTTTGGCGTGATCATTAAGGAGATTGATCACCTTCCTCTAACAAATGTTTATAGTCCATTTCACGAGTTTCAACGCTCAAGACACTACCATTATTGATCCGCGTGAAACATAAGAAACTATCTACATCCAACACTTTAAGGTTTTTAAGAGCATTTGCCATAAAAAGATCTCTATGAAGAATTGCAAGATCAGAAAATTATTTGGGTTTAAGATTTGTGTTTTTAAATATTTATTTTAGCAAAAAATAATTTATTTATCTAACCTTTTTTGTTTTATATCAGAAACAAATGCAAGCAAAAGCCATATAGAATATTCTACACCCAGCATTTTATCTAACCCAAAATTCAAGGATTTGAAAATGTAAAATCTACATCTTAAGAGAAATTAACTTTTACTTTATTATTCTGTGTAAACAATATAATATTCTACGTAAACAAATTAATTTATTAATATTCTGAGTAAACAATGTAAAGAGTTTTTTTTTTAAAGTTCTATTTTAGCCCTCGGTTTTATTCATAAACTAAGATGTATGATGCACTAATTTTGAAAATAATAAAAATGCATATACCGGGGTTCGAACCCATATGCAGATAACTTAACCCCTCCGTTTTTTACTAATCAAGGGATAAAGTGGGAACGCCATTCGTTACCTTACTTCAGTAGTGAGGTTAAATGTATTTCACGTCCGAAGTGGAATGTGAGAGGTCATGTTGACGGCTAGCGATGCTTGGTAGCAAACTTTAAATCGTCGGTGGTAACGTGTTAAGATAATAGTGAACATTGTGCTCTTTAGGGTTTAGAGAGTGTGTATTACTCAGGGTTTGTCTTATCTTCTTGAGAGGAGATGTATTTATAAATATCAATAGGACTTAGGGTTTCCTCGGAAAGGTCCACCGCCCGCTTAATCAAATAATGGATGGTTAAATCCCTATTAGAAAACTGTTAATTGAAATTTCCTACAATATAAATCATAAGCATAAATTTTAATATTAGTCTATAATCATTTCCTACGTCACCAAGATGCAACTATACTCTTAAAACCGATTCATGACATAACAAAGATAAAGAGGGAACATAAGCACATTACTGTTGTCAAGATATATGCAGACAAACCTAATTCAAGAAGCTATCATATATTCTTACTGGATGGCCCATGAAGTTTAACCAATGCCAAAGCAGCAATCTCTGTGAATGAAAACACGTGTACTAATGTACGTAATAGTGCTTATAGACTTAACCAAAACATTGCAACTACTACCACACAAATTCATATTCTGTAACAAGAATGACATCTATATAAAGACTGGAATCTAACGTTAACTTTAGCCGCTTAGCTTATCTGTATATGTGATATGTGATGTGATCATATGATATTCCTAGCGTCATAATTTCCTATGAGGTCATGAATTATTCTCCACTAAAAAACCGGAAAGTTCAGTTAGATTCTTCTGTTTTTCAAGTTATTAGAAAAAAAATTGATGTCGGTTAAATAATCCGAAACAGCCATAGTTCTGTTTGAATATGACTATTATTGTTTAAGTGCAAGCATAACCAAGTTTACTATGAACACCATGCTCTGGGCAATTGATGAAGCTATGAGATTCATGAGAACCAAATGAATCATGTTGGTGCATCATTCGGATTTACAACATTGTAGAAAAATATTATATAGTCATAATTATACCCCACCGATTCATAATTTAACTTTTGGACTACAATATCTTTAGTCATCTCAAACAGTCTAAAGCTTGAGAATGTCACGATCCATTCTGATGCGCTTGGGGTTGTTGACTGTGTCAATGGTGTTTGTTTTGCTGCTGATCTAGAACCTATAGCTTTAGACTGTCAAGTTTTATTTAAATCCATTGTTTCAATTTCTGTCTTGTTTATGGGTAGGAACAATGTTAGTGATGCTCATAAGTTAGTTAGGTTGGGCCGCCATGTAGGCTCTCGCTCTTGGCTTGGTTTTATCCCTCACTTTGAGGAGAACTTTGTACCTTTGGCCTCTTTGGCCTTATCTTAATATATTGTTGGTCTTTCTATAAAAAAAAAAGAGAAATCGCGTGGCGAGCACGTAGGTAATCTCGCCCCACCCTCTTAGTATTGTGTCTTATAGAAGAACGTGTCAAGCCATGTATTAAGAATTAAAAACTAGTTCTCTCTCTAAAGACGCTCTGACTTCTCTCTAGGAGAGAGTTAGGGCTCGTCGTTTTACTCTCATGGTCTTCATGCAATCGTTGCAGGATGTAGGAGGTTGGAAGAGGGTTTCTCACAATCGAAAAGTGTAGGCGCCGAATCAGCGGTGGGACATTTTTCCATGGGGTGGGAGAAACGTGAACAAAATCAATTCGGGTCTGAAGATGGAGGATAGCGTCACCTCTTTCTATGTTTCAGAATTTCCAATGTCTTTGACGGAAAAAGGTCTGTTTGAGCTGTTTGGGTGTGTGGGGAATGTCGTGGAAGTGGCGATTTCACCAAGGAGGAACAAAATAGGCAAAAGATTCGACTTTGCTCGTTTTGTGGATGTTGAAGAGGGAAGACTTCTGGCTGTTCGACGGGATAACAATATCATTGCAGGAAAGAAGATTCATGTAAATCTTCCACGTTTCAGGAGAGGCGCTAGGGAGGAGAGTTTCAGAGTTGGTGGAGGAAACAGTGGGGTTCGGGAAATAGGGAATGGTCGTGGTTATGGTTCAGGAAGAAGGGATTTGAGGTCTTTAGCGGAGGTGGTCGAAAATTCAGATGGAAAGCTTTCTCAGAAGATAGGGATTCAGAGTGGATTGGTGTTCAATTCTGATGAGGAACGAATGGCTCGCTTTCACAAAGCGTATGTGGGAAAATCTCTATTCCCAGGTGCGGCATATAACATCCAGATGCATATGGAGATGGAGGGAATTTTTGCTGTCAAAGTGAGTCCTCTCGGTGGTAACCTTTGTCTGTTGGAAGAATTGGAGTCGGGTTTCATAGAGGATTGTTTGGAGGAATCGGACAACTGGTGGAGACCGTGGTTTAGTGAGATTAAGAGGTGGGAGTTAGTAATGGTGGATGAATTCAGAGACGTTTGGCTGAGGATTTATGGAATTTCGACAGTGGCATGGCAGTCAGATTTTTTTGTGTCATTGGCTGGTCTATGGGGTTCTTTCATTTGTGTTGATACAAAGACGGCTAATGGCAAATTTTTCGACGTGGCTCGCTTGATGCTGAAAGTTCCTTTGGATTTTCGGTCCCCGGACAATGTGGAAGTTTGCATCGATGGTGCTTCATTCAAGCTCACAGTGAGAGAAGATGCATTAATTGGGCCAGATCCTCTACAGCTCAGGTACCTCGTTTTCTATATCTTCTGATAGTGTAGTTTTTGTTTCTGAAGACGGTAGCTGTGACGATAGTTTATAGGGGATAGCGGATTTTAGAACTGTTTGCTCTGAGGATAGTATTGTTCAATTCTCTTCTAAGTCCCCGGTGGTTTGTGTTGCTGGAAGTTCCGATGGAATAATGGGTCCGGAGGACACTTCTGTTCCTCCTGGCGCTGCAGTTCTTGTTGGAACTGAGGGAGTCTGTTTCTGCAATCAGCCTGTTACGTAGGGGATTGTAGAAAACATTGTTAGTTTAAATGTTGATGTGAGTTCTGGTGGGGGGCTGTCTGTTAACTCTATAAATAAGGACTTATGTGATATTCATAAAGGAGTTTCGTATGATGGGGTGGAGGAAGGCGAGGTTTCGGAGGGAGGGCAGAACTGTTCGGATCCAGGGGGAGGAGGTAACAACATGGAGGAAGGACATTTTGATCTAGAATTGGCTAGATTACGGAACATTGCGGTGATCGGCGGTGCGGAGGGTTATTCCGAGTTTTGTTTTGATAGATCTTTTGTGAAGTGTTCTTTAAACAATTTAAAGGACTCTTCCACCAATAAAAGGAGCAAAAAGGTGAAATGGAGGAAGTTCAATGGTGTGGGAGGTATAGGTAATGGGGGTATGGAAAAGGATCTTAGGAGAAGCAAAAAAGGAAGGAAAATTTATATTAACAATGGCAGTGATGTTAAAAAACCAAAGAAGGTGGGCTTATTAAATTCTAAAGGGAATCTTTCAAAGTTCTCCAAAGTAGGAGGGGGACACCATGATGTTGGGAGTTTTTCGGTGTGTTATGGTAATCATAAAGAAGAGTCGGATATTTAAAGAAATAATGTTAGACAATGGGATTTTCTGAATAATGATGTTTTGGGAAAACTTTTGTCGGCCATTGTAGCTTTGGGGGTGGTGGACGCGGAGGGTCGTAGCAAACTGATTAGTAGAATAGAGGAGTTGGAAAAAGGAGGGCGTGGGGATGTGGTATCAAAGAAGGAGAACAAGATAGTTATGCAATGATTATTGGAACTTTAAATATAAGAAGGGGAGTGAATGCACTCAGGAGGAGAAGAATTTCTTTTTTGATTAATAAAGGAAAAGCGAATATTTTTTTGTTACAAGAAACAAAGGTTACTAATATGGATGATCCAATTGCGAAGAGTTTATGGAGGAATTCAGAGTTGGGTTTTCCTTTTTCTAAATCGGTTGGTAAATCGGGTGGATTGCTCACTTTATGGAACAAAGAAAATATGGAGGTGTTGAATAGTTTTAAAGGAGACGGTTATTTGGGGATTAAAGTTTATTGGAAGAACAACTTGTATTATGTGGTGAATGTGTACTCTTCGTGTGACTTGAGTAGAAAGAAGACCTTGTGGAATGATTTACTTATTTTAATGGAGAAATTCAAAGATGGAGAGTGGATTTTGGGGGGAGATTTCAACGCGATAAAAAGTGCTAGAGAAAGACGGGGGACAGGAGTTACGTCTAATAATAGGGAGATGAAGCTATTTGCGGAGTTCATCAATAAGAGTTCTTTGGTGGACATCCTTTGTAAAGGGAAGAAATTCACTTGGTTTAGCGGAGATGGTAAGTCGAAGAGTAGGATTGACCGTTTTCTTTTATTAAACAATGTTATGATTAGGTGGGGTGTTATCGGACAATTTATAGGTGTCATACCCCAAAATTTGCCCATACTATTTCTCTTATTTAAATTCAAATCAATACACAAAGCTTCTAGACACACTCTCCTATGCAAGGCTCTGAAACTAAGGTTTGGTTTATTCAAAGGAAAATCAGTGAATCAATGGCTCCAAGGCATCACATATGGTTCAATATATCTCACATAATATCCATGACAAGTATCAAGGCTCAATTCAAAGAATTGGTCACTCAATTGTTCAGAAAGTCAACAGTCGACTAAGTTAACCTAGAAGTCAACTGTGGTCAAAGCAATGTCAAAACCCTTGATTTTTTGTCAAGATCCTCATATTGAAGTATCATTCACCATTTGATCAATAATTGATCATGGTTCATCAAGGAAAGATCAAAAATCAACAATTCAAAAAGTTTCTAAATTAGGGTTTTGTATAGGAAAAGTCAACTGAACTTTGACCAGTCATAACTCTCACATGGAGCATCAGAAATTTCCCATCCAAAGCTCATTTTGAAGGAAATTTGATTCTCTACAAAATTGTCTCTCACATGCCAAGTCCAAAAATGCTTCATTTGAGAGATATGGACCAAAACATTATAGGTTCTTTTCAAAAGTCAACAAAAAGACACTTTTTTCAAAAGGACACACAAGGAGCATGGAAAATGATTTTGATATGAGACCAAAGACACTGGTTAGAGGACTCTCTAAGGTTTCTAAAAGGTCCTAAAACACTTCCATACCTCAAAAATTTAGAGAGATAGGCCTTGTCAAAGTTGGACTATTTTGGAGGGAAAATGTGAAAGAATGGGAAGATTTTTGCAAATGGGCCCAAAATCTTTTGATACAACCTTGATCCACAAGTCATCCAAAGCCTAAGAACCAATCCCCACGAATTTACTTGATTTATTTAATTTATTATGATTTTTATTCAATTAAAAAAGGATTAAAATCAAATAAATTAAAATAAAACCAAATGTTTGATTCAAGAGCTCAAGAGAATCAAATCCAATCTTCAATTATGTCCCATAATCATCACAAATTCATGCAGGAAAGATTGATTCAAGAAAGATTGAATATAGACCAATTTTAGCAAGTTTCAATATCATTCTCAATCAAATTTCCCAAAGATTGCAAACCATTGATTCAAAGAGATTCACTTCAATTCTTTTAACCTAAATACTCCTAATATATAAGTAACACAATTGCAGAGCACAAGGGGAGGATTTCTGCAGCCAAAGAGTTCCAATCCCGAGTTCAAAAGTTCACAAAAATCTCAAAACCAAACTGTGCTTCTCAGGTCAATTCAAAGCATTTGATTGATTCAGACGCGTTGCTGGATCACCATTGAAGCTATTTCAATTGCTAGCCAGGTTGGGAACGTCTAGAATCATCAACAAATCACCACGGTTTGCTTTTTTCTTTTATCCTTCGATTACATTGTTTCATACATCATCTTTGTGTTTGGACTGCATATTTGTGTTTGGTATGATGCCTCGAACGATTCTGGATAGTTTATTTGCTTGTTACGTGTGCATCTGAGAATTTACCATGTTAGGGTTTTAAACTTTGAATTGGGGGTTTTCGTTCTAAGCAAAATCAGGGTCGATTGTGGTTGCTATGAGACTCGTCGTGTCTGGACGATCGTAAAGATGTGGTCGCGCCAAATTTTTGCTTCGTTTTGGGTATTCTATGATTTTCGCTGATGTAGAAAACCAGGACCTATTATAGCGCGCCTGCAGAAGCGGTGTAAAAGGTGAATTGCAGGTTTGGAATGGAGAAGACGATGAGTTGTCATCGTCCGATTGGCTGGTTTGAACCAGTTTTGGCGCGCGCGTGCTGGGAACGTCCCTGGGATCCTGCGCTTTATGATGTACCATCATACCATGTGCTATCACTCTACAGCCGTCAGATCTTCGCCTGATCTCATCCAACCATCCTGAAGCCGCGACCACACCATACTCCTCCCACGCCTGCCACACGCAATCACAAGCTAAGATTTTCTTAATTTTTTTTTTCATTTTTAATTATATAACTTGTTTTTTTATTTACTTATTTATATATATATATATATATATATCATTTTAAATATTTTCTTTTTCTTATTAACAATAAACTATTTATTTTCTTTTATTCTAAAACTTTTCTTTATAATAATATTATTTATTTATTTATTATGTTTATATATTTGTTTTATACATTTATTTATAATTAATTTGTTTTACCTATATATTATTTTTAATTATATATTTTATTACCTTGTTTATTTATTTTAATTTACATTTAATTATTTATTTGATTGTATACATATCTTTAAAAAAAATCATATTTATCTTGTTTTATTCCAAAAAAAAACCCTAAAAAATATATTTCCTACTCAAATTTTATTTTCTCGACTCGATTTAATTAATTAGGTCGTCAGACCAATAATTAATTAAATTATTTTCTTTTTTTCAATTCGTACCCTAATCAGGGTTTAGGAAGATCGAGCCATACACTGATATATTTCTTTTGTGCCTTTTCAGGGTTATCAACATGGTTCCTTCCGATTACGCGCCACGCCCGTCACAAAGCTAAGCATTCAATTTAATTTAAAGTCTGTTTTGTTTCCTTTTAAATATAGGGTTTGTCTTGCCTTCATTCTTCTGCCTTTGCCATTTTTTAGGGTTACCTCCGAGGCTTCCCGCCAACCATATCAGATCAAATTCGAAGCTAAGTGCCTGTTTATTTGGTTGTTTTAATTTCTGTTATTTTCTTATTTTAGAGTTAGTTTCGTTTGCCTCCGAACTGATAATGCACTCACCCTATTTTTGTTTGCCATTTTTCCCACTTTTTCAGGGTTTGTCGAATGCCAAAGCTACGTCGTTGGTAACCCTAAATCCTTTCTGTCTTTTATTATTACTTATGCCAAACCCTATTGGGATCCGCTGGTTACAATTTCCCTTCCCCGTATTTGTTATATTGCGTGGTTAGTAATCCTAGGGAGTGCAAGTCTTAATTGAATTAGAATAACTAATTATAAGATAATATTCTGAATCTAACCACGTGATTGTTGCACACACGCACTCTTTTGGGGTAACCTCTCTGTTGCCTTGTCGCCTGTTGCCTGTTGCCTTTGTGTTTTTGCAGAACAAGCCATGTCCCTCGAATACGAGGATACCTCAGCCATGCTGCCTCGATAAATCAAGGTCATACGACCCTAATGATGCTGCCCTCGATACACTATATGACCTCGACCCTCGGACGTTGCCTACGAAAAGGCTGAGGTATCCTCTAGCTGCCTACAAAAGGCTATTCTGATCCTTCCCTTAAACTACCTGCCTCTCTATGGCATGGGTCAGTCTTATGGCGAACGATAAAGCGATGACCCTTCAACCTCCAAATGAAAGGCTTCCTGCCCTCCATGGCATGGATAGATCCTTTTACCCTGAAAGGCTAAAAGAACCTCTTTTTCAAATTATAAGGTAATTGCCCCTAATTGCCTTGCTCTGGCTAAAATGTCTTTTATCAACTTTTTCTAAACACTTTCAAGGCTACGCTCATTTACGAGCTAAAGTCCTTGTTTCTTCATCTTCTATACATTTCTAAACTTTTGGTTTCAAAACGAGCAAAGCAATTAAGAGCCCATGGAAAACCATGGATGCAAAGGGTGCCTTACACCTTCCCTTTGCATAATTACCCCCCGAACCCTGTTTTCTTCAAAAAGGTTTTTTCCTGTTCTTTTAGCCTTTCTATTTAATTTGGAAAAAATAAAAGTCGGTGGCGACTCTTGCTATCCGCAACATTTTCAATTATAAAAGTCAGTTCACCGTATTACAGAACTGGCGACTCTGCTGGGGAATATTTTTTCGATAAAAGAGGGGTTACCTTAAAAGTTTAGGAATCACTTAATTGTTTTCTATTGTTTGTTTTGCTTGTTTTATTTTTTCAGGGCTGTTTTGGGAAAATTGAAGGACGAATCCTATTCCCGGATTCAATAGCACTTAAGATTAGGAGTGGCATAGTCATGGCGACCTCTTTCACATATGTGGGAGATGAGTCAATATGAAGTTCACGCTTGAGTTAGGACTCCATAGCATATGCACACCTTTCTCAAATGAGGGAGGTCTATGTATGTGTCTGTGGGTGCGCCGGAGCTCAAGGACCTTTAGTTACCCTTAACCCATCATGGCCTTTAGGAACGTAGTGGGGGGATTACTCTTGACAAATGTTGAGAACTAGTCGCTACCCGATGCTACAATTCAGATAGGTTCTTTCTCAAAGTATCATTGCATGGTGCGAATGCATCATGTCCGAGGGTGCTTTAGAAGGGCTGACAATTCTGGATAACTTGTAGAACCTATCGCTGAAACCTCCTTATCCATAGAAGTACCCTTGGGAAGGACACCTGATCAGACTCCATGCAAGCCTTAAGCCAAAAATTGTGTGACTTGTGTGACTTGTTGGTGTTTGCTGCTAACCTTCGTTTCCTTGCAGGTTTTGTTAAAAGGACTTGTTTGTCCTTACTACCCCACACTATGCCTAATGAACTGCATTTGCATAACATCATGACATCATGACATCATAAGCATAACATGATTTAACTAACCCTCTCAAGGATCTTAGGAATTTAGGGCGCACAATTTCAGGTGCCCTTATCAAAGGTCGATTTCTTAACCAGGGGGGGAGAGGTTTTATTTTTCTCTGGCCGCATACCTTCCAATTCAAAGACACAGTACCTAATCAAGGGGCAAGAGGATTTATTTTCCTCTAGCCATGTGCTTTCAAATTCAGAAGTATCCCGAATCAGAGGCGATGACCCACTCGATATGGTGAGCTTGATTCTCGAAGAAAGACGTTCAAAAACAAAAATCAGATTTCTTCAGACAAAAACGCGACCAAATCACTTTCTAATGTTGCTATCTAAATTCCTAAAGATCCTTGAAAAACATTGCACCTGCATTCATAACATCACATCACAGGTTTCTACCACAGGTTTCTCACCTCCTCGCTGTTTATTTCAGCATCATGAATCTCGAGCAATCAGTCAAAAATCTTCAGGCTCAGAACAACCAGTTCCAGAGAATAATCTTTTACTTGGCCAAGGGGCAAGAAGAATTAAAGGCACTTCTGTCCGAGAAGGAGAAGGACCAACAAAGGGAGCAAGGTGTGCAAGATAAATGGAAGTCCAAACCTAAGCGGTCATTCATTCCGTTACCCATGCCGCTATCTCAAGCTCTGCAACAACTGCTCAATCAGAAATTGATAACTCTATTGCCTCCATATTCACTTCCCACTAACCCCGCTCCTGGGTATAAGTACCATGCGAGATGTGCTTATCATTCGAATAGTCCTGGTCATGATACAAGGGATTGTTGACAACTCAAGCACAAGATTCAAGACTTAATTGATGAAAAGATCATTGACTTCAACTCATCTGAAGAACCTCACTTGACTAATGTTGTGCACAATCGGAAAGGTCGCAATGAACACCACCAATCTGTAGGGGCAATTCTGATCTCTACACCAGTTCCACAACAAAGACACAAGTCGGATACACCTAAGCGTCAATTCACAAAGATCAATATGACTCTGGCCGAAGCGTCGCAACAATTGCTGAAGAAAGGGCTAATCACTTTGAAGGACCCTCCGAGGAATCCTAGTACTTCCTCTTCTCGTTATAATCCTAATGCAAGGTGTGCCTATCACTCTAATAGTCCTGGACATGACACCAATAACTGTTGGACACTAAAGAATAAGATCCAAGACATGATCGATGCCGGCGAAGTTGAGTTCAATCTTCCTAAGACTCCTGTGGTGATCACCGTTTCCTCGCCTAGTCATGACAAAACTGATTGATGTCAGAGTGGATGAACTTTAGATCATTAGATTTACTTTGATGTGCAATTTCTATTCTGTTTGTTTAAAAATTCAAATTATGATAGACATTATCTGTTTTAATAATCATCATTAGTGCATTGCATATGTTTGTCTTGAATAAATTATTTCGTTATCACTCTTTTTAAATTATGTCTTTACTCTGCATATGTTTTGTGATACTCAACTCCTGCTAAGCTGTAAACCTTTCAAGGGAGGATGACGAAGACGATACCGCAACCTCATACAGTATGCTTTCGAACAGACTATGCTGACGATGTACAGGCATTATTTCAATTCCTAAAACAGTGGGGATATAAGGATGTTAATCCCTCGTCAACCCCTTTGAGCCTAAGGAGTAGAAGTTTCTTTTCTTGTACTAATTAAAAACCTTGATCATAACCTGGGGCAGGGTAGTTCTCAGTTAATTTGGCTGTGCATTCTATTTTAAGAGAGTCATTCAGTACACCTTTCAACAAAGGTTTCAATCACAAGCATTCATCCGCACACATCAAAGAAGTGTTGGAGATGTCAATCAAAAGCCAATAATGGTTCATTAATCATTAAGCAAGGCAGTCAATATCTTTCAAAAAAAATGATAATGAAAAAATGAAAAATGAAAAAACATATATACAAAGAAAAGCCTGCTAAGTCAAAAATAAAAAAGAAGACTTAGGCAAAAATCAAGGCATCCCGCTGACTGTAAGCTCAAAATAGACAGTTCAGGCAAAAGTTAGGGATATCAAAAAGATAAAAAAGGAGAAGTCGATAAATTCCTGAACAACACAATGTTGTGACTACCAAAAGGAAGAAGTGATTGCCATCTCAAAAGTTCTCTTTGCTTGTGAACCATCGTCATTATCAAAGGTGCAAATCCAAAAGTCTCTTGGAACCTGAATGCATAAGTTGAATTAACTGAGCTTAGGACTGAAGATCATCACGAAGAGGGGTGGGTACAAATAAATTTGAGCCTTTATCCTTTGTTTCTTAAACCGTGAACCAAGCCACGTTACAACCCTTGAAAGTCCTAATTGAAGCATGGTTAGTTCGAAAGCATACTGTCACCAAAAGGTATCCTGACTCCTTAAGGTTTACCACCAATGCTGAGTTGATATCAAGTTTCTACAAACATCACATTGTTACAAATATCACGTTTTTATAAACATCACGCTTTTACATCTCCTGTTTTAATGTTTTTTAACAAAAATCAAGTCAAACGTATGCGTTGCATCTCATTAATTCATTATTAAACATATTCTGCTACATAATTTCAAATGTTAGCATCAGAAAGAACTTGCACAGGGTACAACTAATGACTGAAAGTTATCCCGACAGACAAAATTACTCCGAAAAGTAATGTCTCCTACGTATACAAGGGGCATGGCACGCTTCGCCCAATCCATCTGGGGCAATCAAGTCAAGATTCGAAGAATCTCTCAAAATGCCAAAAAGTCAAAGGCATACATCCCAAGTGGACTTCAAACTATTTCCCGATCAATCTGGGGCAATCAAGTCAAGATTTTGAGAATCTCTCAAGGATGCAGAAAACAATCAGGGGCATCATCCTAAGCTTATGCTTACTAGGGGCATGTCACCCATAGTGCACATCTCATAAAGTCCTCGCAAGACAAATCTTCCTAAAGTCCCTACTAGCAGGGGCAAATCTATGCAAGTCCAATTTGACACCCTGATCAATACTCAGTGGCGTGTCCTAATCAAATGGTAGTTACTATAATGCTGGGGGCAATGTTCAAGATGTCCATGTCTTCCCACAAAGCCAGATCATATCCCCACAGAGTAATCACTAAGAAGATACCTTCAAATGCTCCCGTCCCGACAAAGACATGGCTCCCCAACAGAGTTTACATCTTCAACACTACCTATTCTCCAACATGGATTACTAATACTTTTGTCCCCAATCAGGGTCCATCAAGTTACTGATCATCCCCAAGCAAGAATCATAAATTCCTAGCTGAGCATCTTCAAGACAAGATCAAAACATCAAAATCACAACAAGAGAAAAATCTATCTCCTCAATCTAGATGTTCCAAGAAGCATAAATCATAGTCATACATCATAAATCATAAACATATTCATACATCGCATACATTACTTCATACGCACATTCCTCGTTTATTTTGAGGAACACATTACATACATCATAAACATTGCATAAAACTGACATTGTTACCAAGTGAATATTATCTGACAGGTACATTACAAAGGTTCGAATCTTATTCAAAGCAAAGTCTAACACCACGGCCTTCCAGACATCTACGGATGCAAATTGGGTAGTCTAACGCACGACGTATCCATCAACCTAACGCACGATTTTCCAGACATCTGAGGATGCAATTGAGAATAGTCTAACGCACGATTTATTCTTCAACCTAACGCACGATTTTCCAGACATCTACGGATGCATTTGAGAATAGTCTAACGCACGATTTATTCTTCAACCTAACGCACGGTTTTCCAGACATCTACGGATGCAATTGAGAATAGTCTAACGCATGATTTATTCTTTGACCTAATGCACGGTTTCCCAGACATCTGAGGATGCAATTGAGAATAGTCTAACGCACGATTTATTCTTCAACCTAACGCACGGTTTTCCAGACATCTACGGATGCAATTGAGAATAGTCTAACGCACGATTTATTCTTCAACCTAACGCACGGTTTTCTAGACATCTACGGATGCATTTGAGAATAGTCTAACGCACGATTTATTCTTCGACCTAACGCATGGTTTTCCAGACATCTGAGGATGCAATTGAGAATAGTCTAACGCACGATTTATTCTTCAACCTAACGCACGGTTTTCCAGACATCTGAGGATGCAATTGAGAATAGTCTAACGCACGATTTATTCTTCAACCTAACGCACGGTTTTCCAGACATCTGAGGATGCAATTGAGAATAGTCTAACGCAGGATTTATTCTTCGACCTAACACACGGTTTTCCAGACATCTGAGGATGCAAATTGGATCTGATCTGACATACGACATATCCTTCAGCCCAACGTACGGTTTTTTCCAGACATCTGCTGATGCAAGCTAGACCCAGTCTTTTCCTCAGAAACAGTCTAACGTGCGACACATTCTGACTCTCAAGTATATCAAGTCGGATGGCACCTTCAAGCCCATCTCCGACAAAAGTCCCTACTTCAGCTAGGGCAAATTTCTTGGTATTCTAGTGTTCAATCATCTTCCACCTTCAGATACCGACTGGCCTACAAACCACTCTACATCTTCAGGTTTAAGATAATTGAACAGGGGCAGCTTTCATACCCCAAAATTTGCCCATACTATTTCTCTTATTTAAATTCAAATCAATACACAAAGCTTCTAGACACACTCTCCTATGCAAGGCTCTGAAACTAAGGTTTGGCTTATTCAAAGGAAAATCAGTGAATCAATGGCTCCAAGGCATCTCATATGGCTCAATATATCTCACATAATATCCATGACAAGTATCAAGGCTCAATTCAAAGAATTGGTCACTCAATTGTTCAGAAAGTCAACAGTCGACTAAGTTAACCTATAAGTCAACTGTGGTCAAAGCAATGTCAAAACCCCTGATTTTTTGTCAAGATCCTCATATTGAAGTATCATTCACCATTTGATCAATAATTGATCATGGTTCATCAAGGAAAGATCAAAAATCAACAATTCAAAAAGTTTCTAAATTAGGGTTTTGTATAGGAAAAGTCAACTGAACTTTGACCAGTCATAACTCTCACATGGAGCATCAGATATTTCCCATCCAAAGCTCATTTTGAAGGAATTTTGATTCTCTACAAAATTGTCTCTCACATGCCAAGTCCAAAAATGCTTCATTTGAGAGATATGGACCAAAACATTATAGGTCCTTTTCAAAAGTCAACAAAAAGACACTTTTTTCAAAAGGACACACAAGGAGCATGGAAAATGATTTTGATATGAGACCAAAGACACTGGTTAGAGGACTCTCTAAGGTTTCTAAAAGGTCCTAAAACACTTCCATACCTCAAAAATTTAGAGAGATAGGCCTTGTCAAAGTTGGACTATTTTGGAGGGAAAATGTGAAAGAATGGGAAGATTTTTGCAAATGGGCCCAAAATCTTTTGATACAATCTTGATCCACAAGTCATCCAAAGGCTAAGAACCAATCCCCATGAATTTACTTGATTTATTTAATTTATTATGATTTTTATTCAATTAAAAAAGGATTAAAATCAAATAAATTAAAATAAAACCAAATGTTTGATTCAAGAGCTCAAGAGAATCAAATACAATCTTCAATTATGTCCCATAATCATCACAAATTCATGCAGGAAAGATTGATTCAAGAAAGATTGAATATAGACCAATTTTAGCAAGTTTCAATATCATTCTCAATCAAATTTCCCAAAGATTGCAAACCATTGATTCAAAGAGATTCACTTCAATTCTTTTAACCTAAATACTCCTAATATATAAGTAACACAATTGCAGAGCACAAGGGGAGGATTTCTGCATCCAAAGAGTTCCAATCCCGAGTTCAAAAGTTCACAAAAATCTCAAAACCAAACTGTGCTTCTCAGGTCAATTCAAAGCATTTGATTGATTCAGACGCGTTGCTGGATCACCATTGAATCTATTTCAATTGCTAGCCAGGTTGGGAACGTCTAGAATCATCAACAAATCACCACGGTTTGCGTTTTTCTTTTATCCTTCGATTACATTGTTTCATACATCATCTTTGTGTTTGGACTGCATATTTGTGTTTGGTATGATGCCTCGAACGATTCTGGATAGTTCATTTGCTTGTTACGTGCGCATCTGAGAATTTACCATGTTAGGGTTTTAAACTTTGAATTGGGGGTTTTCGTTCTAAGCAAAATCAGGGTCGATTGTGGTTGCTATGAGACTCGTCGTGTCTGGACGATCGTAAAGATGTGGTCGCGCCAAATTTTTGCTTCGTTTTGGGTATTCTATGATTTTCGCAGGTGTAGAAAACCAGGACCTATTATAGCGCGCCTGCAGAAGCGGTGTAAAAGGTGAATTGCAGGTTTGGAATGGAGAAGACGATGAGTTGTCATCGTCCGATTGGCTGGTTTGAACCAGTTTTGGCGCGCGCGTGCTGGGAACGTTCCTGGGATCCTGCGCTTTATGATGTACCATCATACCATGTGCTATCACTCTACAGCCATCAGATCTTCGCCTGATCTCATCCAACAATCCTGAAGCCGCGACCACACCATACTCCTCCCACGCCTGCCACACGCAATCTCAAGCTAAGATTTTCTTAATTTTTTTTTTTAATTATATAACTTGTTTTTTTATTTATATATATATATATATATATATATATATATATATATATATATATATCATTTTAAATATTTTCTTTTTCTTATTAACAATAAACTATTTATTTTCTTTTATTCTAAAACTTTTCTTTATAATAAAATTATTTATTTATTTATTATGTTTATATATTTGTTTTATACATTTATTTATAATTAATTTGTTTTACCTATATATTATTTTTAATTATATATTATATTACCTTGTTTATTTATTTTAATTTACATTTAATTATTTATTTGATTGTATACATATCTTTAAAAAAAATCATATTTATCTTGTTTTATTCCAAAAAAAACCCTAAAAAATATATTTCCTACTCAAATTTTATTTTCTCGACTCGATTTAATTAATTAGGTCGTCAGACCAATAATTAATTAAATTATTTTCTTTTTTTCAATTCGTACGCTAATCAGGGTTTAGGAAGATCGAGCCATACACTGATATATTTCTTTTGTGCCTTTTCAGGGTTATCAACATGGTTCCTTCCGACTACGCGCCACGCCGGTCACAAAGCTAAGCATTCAATTTAATTTAAAGTCTATTTTGTTTCCTTTTAAAATTAGGGTTTGTCTTGCCTTCATTCTTCTGCCTTTGCCATTTTTTAGGGTTACCTCCGAGGCTTCCCGCCAACCATATCAGATCAAATTCGAAGCTAAGTGCCTGTTTATTTGGTTGTTTTAATTTCTGTTATTTTCTTATTTTAGAGTTAGTTTCGCTTGCCTCCGAACTGATAATGCACTCACCCTATTTTTGTTTGCCATTTTTCCCACTTTTTCAGGGTTTGTCGAATGCCAAAGCTACGTCGTTGGTAACCCTAAATCCTTTCTGTCTTTTATTATTACTTATGCCAAACCCTATTGGGATCCGCTGGTTACAATTTCCCTTCCCCGTATTTGTTATATTGCGTGGTTGGTAATCCTAGGGAGTGCAAGTCTTAATTGAATTAGAATAACTAATTATAAGATAATATTCTGAATCTAACCACGTGATTGTTGCACACACGCACTTTTTTGGGGCGACCTCTCTGTTGCCTTGTCACCTGTTGCCTGTTGCCTTTGTGTTTTTGCAGAACAAGCCATGTCCCTCGAATACGAGGATACCTCAGCCATGCTGCCTCGATAAATCAAGGTCATACGACCCTAATGATGCTGCCCTCGATACATTATATGACCTCGACCCTCGGAAGTTGCCTATGAAAAGGCTGAGGTATCCTCTGGCTGCCTACGAAAGGCTATTCTGATCCTTCCCTTAGACTACCTGCCTCTCTATGGCATGGGTCAGTCTTATGGCGAACGATAAAGCGATGACCCTTCAACCTCCAAATGAAAGGCTTCCTGCCCTCCATGGCATGGATAGATCCTTTTACCCTGAAAGGCTAAAAGAACCTCTTTTTCAAATTATAAGGTAATTGCCCCTAATTGCCTTGCTCTGGCTAAAATGTCTTTTATCAACTTTTTCTAAACACTTTCAAGGCGACGCTCATTTACGAGCTAAAGTCCTTGTTTCTTCATCTTCTATACATTTCTAAACTTTTGGTTTCAAAACGAGCAAAGCAATTAAGAGCCCATGGAAAACCATGGATGCAAAGGGTGCCTTACACCTTCCCTTTGCATAATTACCCCCCGAACCCTGTTTTCTTCAAAAAGGTTTTTTCCTGTTCTTTTAGCCTTTCTATTTAATTTGGATAAAATAAAAATCGGTGGCGACTCTTGCTATCCGCAACATTTTCAATTATAAAAGTCAGTTCACCGTATTATAATAGGAGATAGGGATGTTTCGGACCATTGTCCTATTTGGTTAAAGTTGGATATTTCTAATTGTGGCCAAAACCTTTTAGATTTAACAATGAATGGTTTTCTTATGCTTTTTTTGTTCCGATTGTGGAGAAAAAGTGGAAACTTTTGAAGGTTGAAGGTAGAGGTGACTTTGTTCTTACAGAAAAACTTAAGCTTCTAAAAGAGAAACTCAAATGGTGGAATAAGGAGGTTTTCGGGAAGATCGATTTGGAGGTGGAGGAGGGGGTTAGGGATATTAATACGGCCGATGAGAGGTTGGATCCGGAGGACTTTTCCTCTTTTCATGTCAACCTTGAAATGAGAAGGGAAGCTTGTTGTAATTTTTGGAAGAATTTGAGAATCAAAGAGAATATGCTTCTTCAAAAGTCTAGATTGAAGTGAATTAAGGAGGGAGATGCGAATAGTAGTTATTTCCACAAAGTGATGAAACAAAAAAGAAGGTTAAATCATATTGGTCCTATATCTACCTCAGAGGGGATGGTGGAAGCGGTGAAGGAGGTGAAAGAAACGGTCTTCAACCATTTTGGTAATAAATTTGTTGAAATAGAAGAGGTGAGACCGAAGTTATAAGATATCTCTTTTAAGTCTATTAGCGTGACGGAAGCTTCGGGGCTTGATGGGATTGTGGAGGGGAGAAGAGTCCGGGCCCGGATGGTTATTCTTTTCTATTTATCAAGAAGTGTTGGCATTTCATTAAAGAAGATTTCATCAACTTTTTCAATTACTTTTTTGAAGGAAAATTTATCTCTAAGGCGGTTTCTTCTTCTTTTTTGACTTTAATCCCTAAGTCAAAAAACCCTTTAAGCTTGGACGATTATAGGCCAATTTGTTTGGTGGGGTGTATGTATAAGGCGGTGTCTAAACTTTTGGCGGGAAGATTAAAAGGTGTGCTCAATTCTATTATCTCCTCTTCTCAAAGTGCTTTTGTTCCCGGTAGAAAATTATTGGACGGAGTGATTGTCGCGAATGAGGTGGTGGATTATGCTCGAAAAGAGGGGAAAATTGCGTTCTTTTTAAAGTGGATTTTGAAAAGGCTTATGATAAGGTGATTTGGAGTTATCTTCGTTACATGTTGAAAAGAATGGGATTCAGAGATAAATGGATGAAGTGGATGGATCTTTTAGTCTTTAATAGTAGTATGTCAGTGCTTGTTAACGAGAGCCCTACTAAGAAGTTTGTGGTTCATAAAGGGTTGAGGCAAGGTGATCCACTTTCACCTTTCTTTTTGTGATAGTGGCGGAAGGATTATCGGGTCTTGTGAGACAATCCATTCGAGTGGGGGAATTTCAAATATTTGCCATTAAGGATGCTTGTTGGGTTGACATCTTACAATTTGCGGATGACACTTTAATTGTGGGTGATGGGAATTGGAAACATGTTAGAGATATTAAAGCGGTGCTTCGCGCTTTCAAAATTGTTTCGGAGCTTGGAATCAATTTTCACAAAAGCAAATTGATAGGAATAAATTCTAACAATCATTTCTTGGATGCGGTTTCTCACTTTCTTTCTTGTAAAAAAGAAGAAAGTAATTTTTATTTTCTTGGTATTCCGGTTGGTTTTAATCCAAGGAAGGAAGCTACTTGGAATCTTCTTGTGCTTAAAATGAAGAATCGTTTGGAAGGATGGACAAATCGCTTCTTGAACTTGGGTGGTAGAATTACGCTTTTGAAATCCGTCCTTAGCTCTTTAGCCATTTTTACAATGTCTTTTTTCAAGATGCCGAGGGTGGTGGTCAAGAGAATTTCTAGCATTAAAAAAAAATTCCTTTGGGGGGAGTATTCATTGGGTGAAATGGGAGGACGTTACTTTACCTCTGGAGGAAGGGGGATTAGGGGTGAAAAATATTGAGGTGTTTAATTTAAGGACAAAAGTCGTTGTGGTATAACATCTTGAAGACTCGTTATGGTGATTTAACCTCTTGTGGGTTTGGGAGGGGGAAAGATTTCAAAGTCTCTTCCTCTTGTTCCATATGGTGGAAGGATATTGTAAAGATAGCTCTATTTTTCCTACTGACCCAATTGCTGTTAATAGTAGGTTCTCCGTTCATAATGGTTTTACTACACCTTTTTGGGAATCTATTTGGTTGGATGGAATATCCTTTAAAGAGGAATTTTCGGTTTTATATGCGGCTTCTACCTTGAAGGGTGTTTCCGTAGCGGCGATGGGAGGTTGGAGGGAGGAAGAGTGGGCTTGGGCTGATTTAGGCGTCAATGTGGGAGAGTTGGGAGAAGACGGTTGTATGGAGAAGCTCGAAGAGTTGAAAGCCCGTTTGGAGGTTTTTGGGGGATGGAAGGATGGAAGGGATACGGTGATTTGGAGAGATAACTCGGTTTCGGTTTTTTCGGTTGCCTCATGCTATGAGATTTATGATCGGCTTCGTATTCCTTATGGTCCTCCAAAAAGGTATGATGAGGCTTTTGGGTTTCTTTGGAAAACGGAAGTCCCGTTCAAAATCAAAGCATTTGGATGGAGACTTTTTCGCAATAGACTTCCCACAAAAGATCTTTTTCTCCTTAGAGGTATTCATTTATCCCTTGATAATTTACATTGTTTTTGGTGTGGTAATTGCGTTGAGGATGCGAAGCACTTGTTTTTACTTGTTCGGTAGTAATAAAGGTATGGAAGGAGGTTGCTTTGTGGGTTGGGAAAGGGGAGAGTGGTGAGGAAGTTGGTATGGCAAGTTTTATGGATTGGCATAGTTTTTTCCATGTAAGAAGGGTGAGAAAAAGGAAGTTAGGAGTTGTTTGGCTTGCGACCACGTGGACCATTTAGTTGCTTAGAAATGGGGTGTGCTTCCGGAAGGATGGTTGGAGTGTTAACGACACCGTTTGGAATATCAAGATGTTGGTGTGGAAGTGGACTTTTAGTGGAAAAATTACTCATTCCAACTTCTCGTTTTACGAGTTCTCAAAGGAGCCGTTATTTTTCCTCTCGTAATGTTATTTGGTTTGTAATTTTTCTTTTTTGCCCGGCTTGTTGTTTCCCTTGTTCTCTTGTAAGTGGGTTGGAGAACCCTTTGTTCTCCCTATAAAAAAATTGCTTATTCAAAAAAAAAAAGCCATGTATTAAGTGAATCTAATGAGATTATCTCGATTAATAATTGGAGTATTAGATAGTTTTAAAAACTAACCACACACCCTCCATTAAAAGATTAAAAGATGACTCAGGTCATTATTTCTACTAATGAATTAAAGCCTAAAGACGTGTAGTCGTTTATATATATATATATATATATATATATATATATATATATATATATATATATATATATATATATATATATATGAGCATTAGAATTGGTCTTTCCACTGGTTCTTCTATAAGATGGCCGCATTTATATATACCTAGCTACACAGTTGGATAGATTCATCCACTGGTTCTCATTTGATACTTATGTGGTCTAACCACCATTCCACAATGATGAACTTAATTCCAATTGTAAAAATGACACCCAAGACGCCATAACAGAAATGCATGGTGTAATACGGTGGGAGAACTTACTTTTAGAAATGTGCGGATAGCACGAGTCGCCTCCGACTTTTATTTTATCCAATTGGAAAGGCTAAAAGAACAAGAAAGACCTTTGAAAGATTTTGAGTTCGGGGGGTAGGTTATACAAAGGGAAGGTGTAAGCACCCTTTGTATCCATGGTTATCCATGGGCTCTTAATTGCTTAGCTCACTTCTTTTTGTTTGAATTGTTTGAAAAAGCGTCGTGTGTGAATTGAAAAGATTTGAGTAAGGACTTTAGCTTGTAAATAAGCGTAGCCTTTTGGAAATTGTTTTGAAAAGGAGGTGTAAGAACTACCTACCCTATGTTCGTCTTCCTTGTTCTTTAAGTTTTCTGTTTGAAAGGGCTATCCATACCATAAGGAGGGTAGGTAGTCCTTTCATTTTATGTGAAAATGGGTCATCGATGGTTATCGTTCTCCATAAGACTGTCCCTACCATAAAGAGGGTAGATAGTCTTTAGGGAAGGATAGAATATTCATTTAATCTTTTAGGCAACAGGCGAGGATACCTTAGCAACAGGACAAATCATCATTTACCGAGGCAACATCGAGGGACAGAATTGATGATGAATGAACTGAGGGCAACATTTGCTTTAGGTATCCTCGGAATCGAGGGACTTGACTATTTTAAAGGCAACAAATAATAAGGCAACAAGGCAACAAATAATAAGGTAACAGGCAGCAAGAGAGGTTACCCTAAAGGTGTGTGTGTGGCACAATCAGGTGGTTCAATTCAGTTATATTTATCTTATAATTTAGGAAAACTAAATTTATTAGCAAGCTTGTCACTCCCTAGGATTACTAACCACGCAGTTAATATTATACAGAAGTCAAAGGCAGAAATGAAAGTTCCTACACTATTATAATAAACACCTGTAAGGCAGAAAAATAAAGGCAGAAATTAAAGGCAGGAAATAAAACCTGCAACTATTACAAGAAAACTTATTGCGACCTATACACATTAAGAAGGTAGATCAGAAGTTATACAGAGGTATGATTGGATCTCTTCTATATCTGACTGCTTCTAGACCTGACATTCTGTTCAGTGTTTGTTTGTGTGCTAGATTCCAATCAGATCCTAGAGAATCTCATTTAACTGCTGTTAAGAGAATTCTAAGGTATCTGAAAGGTACTACTAATGTTGGCTTAGTTTACAGAAAATCTAAAGAATACAACTTAGTAGGATTCTGCGATGCTGACTATGCTGGAGACAGAATTGAAAGAAAAAGTACTTCAGGAAGTTGCCAATTTCTTGGAAGTCATTTGATCTCTTGGTATAGCAAGAAGCAAGCAACTATTGCTCTATCAACAACAGAAGCAGAATATGTCGCTGCTGCTGGTTGTAGTACACAGATGCTCTGGATGAAGAGTCAGTTAGAAGATTATCAGATATTTGAGAGTAACATTCCTATATTCTGTGATAATACTTCTGCTATATGTTTATCTAAGAATCCTATTCTTCATTCAAAAGCTAAACATATTGAGATTAAACATCATTTCATAAGGGACTATGTTCAGAAGGGTGTTATATCTTTAAACTTTGTTGATACAGACCATCAATGGGCTGATATCTTTACAAAACCCCTGGCTGAAGATAGGTTTAAGTTCATTCTGAAGAACATCAGTATGGATTTATGCCCAGAATGAGAAGATGAGAAGTTCTCATGTATGAGTATCTTCTGAAATGAAAATGGATTATTTTTTATATCAGAAGTTCTGATTGAAATCTTTTAGAAATTATGATTCGGTTATTACTAACGTTTCATTGTCTAAGTTGATTCAGAACCTCTTTTAAAGCAAGACAGCTGTTACGTTTTATCTCGGGATGGTAAACCTGTCGTTACTATTCATGGATAAACGTGCGTGCAGTTGAGGGGACGTTTACTTAGGTAACTGTGCCAGTCACCTCATTTGTCTTTATTATCTCTTCTCACGTCACGTAACATTAAATGCTATTCTTCATTCGTTTCATTTTATTTTCTTTTAAATACTCTTCAAACTCTTCTCTTTCCCTCTCATCTTTCTCTATCTCTTTGCATTCCTCATCAAGTTTTCCTCTCTCTCTCTTCCGTTTTCGTCTCCTATTCAAACCAGTTTTTTTTAAAAAAAAAAAAAAAATCCTAGCTCAAACCTAGCGTTCACCCTAAGCCTGTTGAAGATCTATGACTCAAAGGCGACAGATCTCTGCATATCTCGGGATGGCTCTCCTAATACCTCTCAAGTCAGACCTCTTCTTTGATGTTGTTATCAACTTTCACCCAAAGACAGAAGACTTTCTTGAGTTATGGGAAGAGGTTAAGAATGATATTCTTAACTTCTATGTTAAGGGAAAGCCCCGTTTGCAACATTAGCTCTCTGTCTGTGAACTGTCCCTCTCTTCCTCTTTGGTCACTTGGATCTCTCCTACAGTGGAGGTTCTAGTCTGGAAGACAAGAGTCCACAGGGATTCTTGATGGGTTGACACCGAGCGTGTCCTGCTAGGGTGCTGTTTTTAATTTTTGTAGTCATTTCCTCTTGGGATGACTTTTTATGTATTTGCTAGGAATGTTTCTCATCTTGTTAAACATAGGAACCTTTTGTAATATCTTTTGATTATCAATAAAAAGTTTCTTTGTTTTTACATTCCAGTGATTTTATTTGTCGTTTTATGCATCTGAATCTTTTGAAATATTTCTTTTTGATGTTATGACAAAAAGGGGGAGAAGATAAATGATAAATGATTTGATTAATCTATCAGTTGCTGGGTAAAGCAGCTCCCACACATTTACTAACAAGAACTGCAAGTTCTATATGGTTTAAGTGTTTTGCAGGTATAAAGAAGTGAAGAGAATCTTCAAAGCAAACACAGAAGCAAAACCATGGAAACTGAAGCAAGCCGAGTGCTGTCAAGCTTCAGAGATCAGAAGCACTGATAATAGAATTTGATCTATATTTGTCTATTTACTTTGACAAAATTCTATTTGCTCTGATACATTATTTTTAGCCTATATGGCTCTGATACATATAATGTTATAGCTCTGATACATATAATGTGTTAGAATATACATTTTATGTTCTGACTCGTTCATGCTGACTTTTGTCGTTTAGTTTTTGTTCTGTAACATTTCAGGATGTAGAGATGCTCTAATGATGCTCTGGTACATTCAACAATGTTCTGATACAAATCTAGCATGAAGTGATGTTGGTAGAAATTCAAGCTCTAAAGCTATCCGAGAGAAGCAGAAATCAGAAGCTGCGAATGTTCTAAAGATCCAGAAAACTCAAGTTCTGAAGCTGTCCTAAATGGAAGCAGAAATCAGAAGCTGTGAATGTTCAGAAGATCAAAGAAATTCAAGTTCTGAAGCTGTCCTGAATGGAAGCAGAAATCAGAAGCTGTGAATGTTCAGAAGATCAAAGAAATTCAAGTTCTGAAGCTGTCCTAGATGGAAGCAAGAATCAGAAGCTGTGAGTGTTCTAGGGATCTAAAGAAATTCTAGTTCTGAAGCTGTCCTATGGAAGCAGAAGTCAGAAGCTATGAATTCTCTAAAGACAAAAGCTTATATGATCGTCTCTACCGAAATAATCAGGGAAGTCTTTTATTAAAGTTCTTCGAGTATTTATTTCAGGGGGAGATTATTTATCTCAGGGGGAGATTGTTAATCTCAGGGGGAGACATATTCATATGCTTATGCTATAGCTGTGTAATTTGTCTTTTGCCGTCTATTCTTTTTGATCGCAAATTCATATCATTTATATATGTTTTTGTCATCATCAAAAAGGGGGAGATTGTTAGAACAAGATTTGTTCTGATCAATTTTCTTAGTTTTGATGATAACAATAATATGAATTTTGCTTAAGATAATATGGTACTCTAATCCAATGTAATTTCCCTTTCAGGAAATATATAAAGAGTACGCATAGTTCAGCGCTCAGAAGCTTTGTCTCAAGGGTTCAGCATGCAACATCAGAACATGGTCTGGCAAGACATCAGAAGATGGTCGAAGCAGAATCAGAACATGGGTCTATGGAAGCATCAGAAGAACTAGAGAATAGAAGCACTGAAGTTCTGATGGTATCACGCTCAGAAGCACTTCAAGATCAGAAGATCAGAAGATGCTGTGCACCAAGCTGTTTGACTCTGATGATATTCAAACGATGTATTCACAAACATCAGATCAGAAGAAAGTACAAGTGGCAAGCTACGCTGATTGACAAAAGGAACGTTAAAAGCTACTAAAGGCTATGTCAGTAGACACAGCGTGAACAAGGCTCGAGGTAGTTGACAAAAGCGTATAACATTAAATGCGATGCTGTACGGAACACGCAAAGCATTAAATGCACTCAACGGTCATCTTCTCCAACGCCTATAAATATGAAGTTCTGATGAGAAGCAAGGTTAACGATCCTGAACAAAACAACATCATATTAACTTGCTGAAACTTTGTTCAAATCCAAAGCTCAGAATCTTCATCTTCATAAAAGCTCACTACATTGCTGTTGTAATACATTAGTGAGATTAAGCTTAAACGTTAAGAGAAATATCACAGTTTGTGATTAACGCTTTTAAGAAGCAATTGTAATACTCTTAGATTGATTACATTAAGTTGTAAGGAACTAGAGTGATCGTGTGGATCAGAATACTCTAGGAAGTCTTAGGAGTGAACTAAGCAAATTGTAACTAGAGTGATCGTGTGGATCAGTAGACTCTAGAAAAGTCTTAGAGGGTATCTAAGCAGTGTTCCTGGAGTGATCAGTGTGTGATCAGAAGACTCTGGAAGACTTAGTTGCTGACTAAGTGGAAAACCATTGTAATCCGTGCGATTAGTGGATTAAATCCTCAGTTGAGGTAAATCATCTCTGCGGGGGTGGACTGGAGTAGTTTAGTTAACAACGAACCAGGATAAAAATAATTGTGCAATTTATTTTTATCTGTCAAGTTTTTAAAGCTACACTTATTCAAACCCCCCCTTTCTAAGTGTTTTTCTATCCTTCAGTTCTCAGCTTCAGAATCAGATAGCTCTCCTAATTTCGCTCCCACAAAAATATATCTGATCACTTGGAAACTAGGGCTTTAAAACAGAACTTTTGGGCTTTTAACGCCGAGGCCGCGGCGCGGCAACGGGCTGGCGCGGCGCGCCCCTCAAACAGAGATATTTTCGCGGCGCGCCTAGGAACTCTCGCGGCGCGCCCTTTGTACTTTCCATCTTTTTCTTCAGCCTTTGAGACTTCCAGCTTTCTTTCCTCCTCATGTTCTTCTTAAGTTCTTATTCAGCTTAAAACCTGCAACAATAACACCCACAAGTGATTCGATTTGCTTTACGCACGAACTAAACTTATTCAGTTCAATTCTTAATAAAAACCTCTGGATTCACCACATTTTGCATTGGTTTGGAAACTAAATCACTTCTATTAACACCTGAATTTACCATTAATTTACTCCTAACAAAATCTCCCCAACTTAGAGTTTTGTTTGTCCCTAAACAAAATTACTTACCTCCAGCAAAGTTTACCGACAAACATGCAACAAGTTTTTCAAAAAGTTTTTCTCAAGTGGTTCAATCCAATAACTAAGTCAAATACTCCTCTTCTACCTGCAAACTCAGAATATACACATGAAACAAACTTTGAAAGCAAATTACCTCCAGAAGTTCAAAACACTACACAATTGTAATTGAATCAGCACTAATCACTCTCATCAAAAAGTATGATGAATAAAAGAGGGGTTAAACACTCATCCAAACAATTAAATCAACAAAGATCCATACCATACGTTCACCAAATTGCTCGCATCGAGTCTTGTGGAATCTGGGAGTCAGAAGGTCTTTCTCGGGTTGTAATGCGGTTTAGATTCAAAGAAAAGAAGATAATCAAGGGTTGTTCCTAATCTAGGGAAGCATCCACATCATAACTCATTCCTTCTTTTCTATAACTTTAATTCTCTCACCCGTTCATCCTTTTCCATTCGTAGCTTGGTCTCACTTTTTTTCAACAACTATTATATTCAACCGTTGTTCTTTTTCCATCAATTTTCTCTTTTTTTTTTCTTCAAGCTACGAATTCTTTAATCTTTCACCAATTACCACATATACTTACTCTTCTTTTGAGAGTGACTCTCCCCAACTTGGAGATCAACCTGTATTTAGATTATATGAATGCTCCCCTACTTTCTAAAAAAAAAGGTCAAAGAGAAAACACATCACCAAATTTTATGGTTGATGGTCCAAAACAAAACTTTTTATTGAGATCAAACTCACCAGGTATTTCCTTGGTGCATATTATGATACTTACCTTGACCTCAGGCTCAAAGAATGGTTAGCAAAGGATCACACTCTCACAGAAGAAAATAATTTTTACGGTGGAGTCGGCTCAAAGAACTCTCAAATTCAAACAATTGCCTAAATCACTTCCACAGATTTCCACAGACGATGCAACAACCGGTTTAGCATGATACGAACACGTCAAAAATAATTGATGGTCTCCTGCATATAGTAAACAATGGAAAGCTTTCCTCACAATGGTTAAGGCTAAGCTGATCCAATAAACAATGTACCATAAAGAACTTCTGTTAAGAATTTACTAACACCTTAAGTTTCATTGCACACATTAAGAGTTTGAGTTTGAAAATTCATACCTGCTTTGTTACTTATTGAAAAAAGAGAGTGAAACTCAAAAAATTTTGAACATTCACTTACTACCACTTTCATACATGTTGCTTCATTGTTGATACTTCGCTTGAGGTTCTCGTTTTGTTATGGGACTACTTACTCTAACTGGAAAAAAAAACTAAAACTGAAAGAAACAACGAATTGCAAAACTTACCATAACTTAATTCAAACAAAACAAGACATAGTGACCACTACGGTTCACTAGAGTCTAGATCAGATAAACAGAAAACAAAACAACAGTCTTATCATCAACTCAACAATTTTTCACTCACTCGTACATCACCTCTCAAATCTCAAACAAACATGGCATCAATATCATCATCAATATCCGCCTCATTATCCTGGCCTTGGTTATCATCCCCAGCAGTACCACCTGCATCTGCATCTGTACCCGTGCCTGCATCCCCCCCAACAGGAAAAGGGTTGGTCTCCGGCCAACCACAGTAAGTGAAATAACTTTCCCTGGTTGGGAAAGTTCTCTCTTCAGGAGCTACAGACAGGTTCCTGAATTGTTGCTGCATCGCATCATGCAGAAAAATCTGGGATCTCTGATTAGCTTCAAACATAGCGGAGTAGTAATGATGGGCCACCAGAGGGTCAAACGGAGCTGCATTACCCTGAGGAGGTGCTGCAGGGACAGAAGGTCCAGCTGGAGGAGAATCGGCTGATTGATCCTTGTAGTATGGCTTTGCACAAAACCTGTCAATATAAACATCATCAATGAAAGTGTTAATAACGTGATGTCCCTGTGCAGGGATTTCCACTCCGGCGTCCTTACAAAGACCCATAATCAATCCAGGTAATGGCAACACACATTTGGCATTAATGCCATGTTGTGTATCACTCAAGGCAGCTCGTCGCAATTCCTGCGAGAGGATGAAGGCGACATCAACAGTGTTTTCCGTCATGATTGCGGTTATTAGGAAAGCCACATCAAGAGGAATGGTAGTGACATGAGTCCTTGGCCGGATGTTGTAGAGGATCACTGATAAAATTCCCCTTGCTTGAATATTCAAATTCTTCCTGTTGTAGTGGGTTGGGTTCCCTTGCCGACTAAGCTCTGGTCCTCGCCCCCTATCACAAATTGTCTCTGTCATCAATTCCACCATGCTGGCACAATTGTTGACATTTTGCCTGTAAAAGCATTTTTCATTCTCACCCAATTGGAGAGGTTCCTTTAAAAACTCACTGATTGACTCTCTGTCGAAAGCCACAGTTTTGCCTCTCACATAGGATTGGTATGAATACGCGACAGATTCATCAGTGGTCTTGAGGGCATTGGCATAAAATTCCTTGACTATGTCATAGTCAATTACAGTATGTGGTTCAAACACCTTCTCCCAATTCCTTTCTTCTAGAAAACCCCACAGATTAGCATAAGGGCCATCGTCACCTTCCCGAGGTGCAACAATTTTCTCAGCCAGGATGGTTCTAGAGCCCAGAGTCTTGAACCTGTCTGCTTGAGCCCGACCTAAAAACTTATCAGCTTGATTTGCAGTAGCACGGGATCCTCTAGGACCAGAGCTTGTGGACTTGGTGCGCACTCTCTTGGCTGGATTCATCTTGCTGTAGATTGAGTAATGATGGGAAAAAAATAGCGAACTGGGTGATTGATTGGAGCTCTGAACCGGAGGTTGCGCTTTTGGACTTGGAAGTTGTAAAAGATAGAATGAGGGGGAAGTGAGGGTTTTCAAAATAAAACCTATTTTTAGCCTTGTACCGCGGCGCGCAAGCGTACCTCCGCGGCGCGCAAATATTTCTGTTTTGCGTCGCGGCGCGCGCTTGACGCCCGCGGCGCGATCCCTTTTTTTTTTTAAAAAAAATTTCTTTTGTTCCTTGTTCCTCCACTTCGCTCTTTTGCAACTTCCCTTGTGCTGATGGCACTGATTGATGATAACTGAATAAACTAAAAAGATAAAAGAAAATTACTTAAATTGAAAGATGCTTACTCTGTTGGGTTGCCTCCCAACAAGCGCTTCGTTTAACGTCGCATGGCTCGACGGTTAAACCCCTTTGACTAGGAGTTCAAAAGGGAGATTGTGCATACTTCTCTATCAAATTCTCCCCCAAGGTAGCTTTTTAACCGTTCTCCATTAACGGTCCAACTGTCTTTGGTCTTACCATCTTCAATAGTAATGGCCCCGTAGGGTTTAATTTCCTTGATTGTAAACGGTCCTGACCACTTAGACTTCAATTTGCCTGGGAAGAGCTTGAGTCTGGAGTTGAATAGTAATACAAGGTCGCCTACCTTGAACTCTTTCTTCTTGATTCTCTTATCATGGTACCTTTTCATGTTTTCCTTATACATTTTATTAGACTCATATGCTAGGTACCTGAATTCCTCAAGTTCATGGAGTTGATTCTTCCTCTTCTTATACGCCAAACTATCATCTCTATTGAAGAAACGAAGGGCCCATAGTGCTTTGTGCTCTACCTCCACCGGTAGATGACATGCCTTACCATAAACCATTTGAAAAGGTGATGCACCAGTTGGTGCCTTGTATGCTGTCCTATATGCCCACAAGGCATCATCTATCCTTACCGACCAGTCTTTACGAGACTCGGACACTGTCTTCTCGAGAATGTTCTTGATTGCTCGATTGGAAATCTCTGCTTGCCCGTTGGTTTGGGGATGATAAGGTGAAGCTATCTTGTGATTGATATGATATTTGTCCAGCACTTTTGCCACCTGTTCATTAACAAAATGAGATCCACCATCGCTTATGATCACTCTGGGCATGCCAAAACGTGTGAATATGTTACGATTTAAAAATTTTAGCACTGTTTTGGCATCCGCCTTTGGTGTAGCGATGGCTTCAACCCACTTGGAAACATAATCCACTGCAACTAAAATATATTCGTTAGCAAAAGAGGGAAGAAATGGCCCCATAAAATCAATGCCCCAACAATCAAAAACTTCTATTTCAATGATGGTTTGAAGTGGCATCTCATCCCGTTTACTTATCCCTCCAACTCTTTGACATTTGTCACAGCTCTTTGCATGGTGATGTGCGTCTTTGAAAATTGTTGGCCAGAAAAATCCGGATTGGAGGACCTTTGTTGCCGTCCTCCATCCATTAAAATGACCACCACTTGGTGAATTATGACAATGCCACAAGATTTGTTGGGCTTCTTCTTCAGTCACACATCTTCTTAGAATTCCATCCTTACCTATCTTGAACAAGTATGGGTCGTCCCACACATAGTACTTTGCATCGGCTAACAACTTTTTCTTTTTGTTCCAGTCAAAGTCCTCCGGTATCATACCGGTTGCTTTATGATTAGCCAAATCGGCGAACCATGGTCTTGTTTGTATTTCAAAAAGTTGTTCATCCGGGAATGTCTCATTTATTTCAGCTTCTTGGTTGGTGACATTTACATTGACCAACCGAGATAAATGGTCTGCTACCACATTTTCTGACCCTTTTTTATCCCGGATTTCTATGTCAAATTCTTGTAAGAGAAGGACCCAACGAATGAGTATTTGCTTCGAATCCGGTTTGGTGAGCAAATATTTTATTGCTGCATGGTCAGTATAAATCACCACTTTCGACCCAATGAGATAGGATCTGAATTTTTCAAGAGCATATACTATAGCTAAAAATTCTTTTTCTGTGGTAGCATAATTGACTTGAGCGTCATTTAGCACCTTTCTTGCATAGTGTATGACATGAAAAACTTTTCCTTTCCGTTGGCCTAACACCGCACCTATGGCATAGTCGCTAGCATCACACATCAGTTCAAAATGGTTTTTCCAATCTGGTGCTACTATCACAGGTGCGGTAGCTAGCCTTTCTTTCAGGTCATTGAAGGCTTTAACACAAGATTCATCAAAATTAAAACACGTACCTTGGTTGAGTAGATTACTCAAAGGCTTGGCAATCTTGGAAAAATCTTTAACAAACCTTCTGTAAAATCTTGCATGACCTAAAAAGCTTCGTACTCCTTTGACATTGATTGGAGGTGGGAGTTTTGAAATTACCTCCACCTTGGCTTGGTCTACTTCAAGTCCCCTTGAAGATACTTTGTGTCCGAGTACAATTCCTTCTGTTACCATAAAATGGCACTTCTCCCAATTAAGAATCAAGTTGGTCTCAATACACCTTTCAAGTGCCACGTCCAGATTATTCAAGCATGTATCAAACGTCTTTCCGAACACTGAAAAGTCATCCATGAATACCTCAATACTCTTTTCAATAAGGTCAGAGAATATGGCTTGCATGCATCGTTGAAAGGTTGCTGGGGCATTGCATAGTCCAAATGGCACCCTCCTATATGCGAAGATTCCAAATGGACATGTAAATGCTGTCTTCTCATGATCTTCTGGGTTGACTACGATTTGATTGTATCCGGAATATCCATCCAGAAAGCAATAGTAATTCTGCCCCGATAATCTCTCAAGCATTTGATCCATGAATGGTAATGGAAAGTGGTCTTTTCTCGTTGCTTTATTGAGTCTCCGGTAATCTATGCACATGCGCCACCCGGTCACAGTTCTAGTTGGTATGAGTTCATTCTTGTCATTCCGGATTACCGTCATGCCTCCCTTCTTTGGAACAACTTGTACCGGACTTACCCATGCACTATCAGAAATTGGGTAAATCATTCCTGCTTCAAGGAGTTTGATTACCTCTTTCCTTACTACCTCTTTCATTGTTGGGTTCAGTCTTCGTTGTGGTTGGGCCACTGGTTTGAAGTCTTCTTCTAACATAATCTTGTGCATGCAATATGCGGGGCTGATACCTTTCAAATCTGCCAATACCCATCCGATTGCTGCTTTATTCTTTTGAAGGATTTGTATGAGTCTTGCCTCTTCGGTCGTATTTAACTTTGAGCTAATAACGACCGGCTTTCTTCCTTCTTCATCTAAAAATACATATTTCAAATGAGTTGGAAGCACTTTTAATTCTAGCTTCGACTCTTTCACTTCTTTTTTCAGTTCCAAATCCTCCACTTTGTCTTCTTTGTTGGATGTGTTGCCACCTTTCTCTAATTCTTTTAGAAACAACTCAATTTATTTTTCTTCTTCTTGAGTGAGTACATTAAATGAATCAACAAGAGACCTCTCTAAAGGGTTAGAAAGATGGATTTGGCTTGCTACTTCTTCGACACTTGTTTCAGTTACATCCATGCGAAAACAATCATTCTTGTCTTTGGGTTGTTTCATGGCATCAAAGAGGTTAAAACATACCTCTTCATCTTGGACTCTTAGCTTCATTATATCGTCATCGATGTCAATCATCATCCGGGCTGTTTTCATGAATGGTCTTCCAAGAATGATAGGTGAATCTTTATCTTCTTCCATATCGATTACCACAAAATCTACTGGAAACAAAAATTTGTCAACTTTCACTAACATGTCTTGTGCAATTCCATATGGGAGAGTGGTAGACTTGTCAGCTAGTTGCAAAGTCATTCTTGTTGCTTTCATCTCAATATTTCCCAGCCGCTTTACTATTGATAAAGGAATTAAATTTATGCTGGATCCGAGATCAATCAATCCATTCCCAATATTTTGATTCCCTATTGTAACCGGTAAAGTGACTCTTCCAGGATCTCTCGCCTTTTGAGGAAGACGCGATATGATAGCACTACATTGTGCATCAAGTATAACAACCTCTTCTTCTTCCGGTCTTTTCTTCTTTGTCAAGATATCTTTCATGAATTTCGCATATTTTGGCATTTGGGCAATAGCTTCAGAGAATGGAATATTAATTTGTAGTTGCTTAAAAATTTCCATAAACCTGGCATATTGTCTAGCGTTGTCTTTCTTTGAAGGACCATGAGGATATGGCAAATGTTGACTTGGAATCGTGTTGTTCGCCATCTTATCTTTAGCACTCCTTCTTTTTAATTTCTCCTTCTTGACTTCTCTACTCAAATCTTCCTCTTCATCCCCCTTTCTAATAATTTCATATTCTTCATCTTCTCCATCATGTTTTTCATCTTCTTTTTCTTTATCGTCCTCAACCTCATTAGTTTTCGTTTCATCCTTGCCACCTTTTTGTCCAGACCTTGTTACCACTGCTTTGCAATGTTCTCTTGGGTTCTCTTGAGTGTTGGCCGAGAAAGTTGCATTTGATTGATTAGTTGCAATCTGCTTAGCAAGTTGGCCCACTTGAGTTTCTAAACTCTTTATAGCTGCTTCTTGATTCTTTTGATTTGTCGTGGACATTTGCATAAATTGTGTCATAGTTTCTTCTAGCTTTGATTGTCCTCCTTGTTGTGGTGGTGGTTGAGTGTATGGTTGGAATGCTTGTTGTTGATACCCTTGATTCGGTGGCCTTTGTTGGTACCCTTGGTTGTTGTATCTTGGTGGATAACCTTGTTGGTATGACTGATTCTGATATTGATTCTGCCTTTGTCCTTGGTTATTATTCATGTAATTCACTTCTTCTTCTTGCACTGGTGGACAGAATCCTGTTTGATGATCTCCCTTGCATAATTCGCACCTAGCAACTTGATATGAATTAGATACCCCGTTCAGCTCCTTGATTTGTTGTGGTAGTTTAGACATTTGTTGTGTCAAAAGTTCCACTTGTGAAGTTAGCAATTTGTTCTGAGCAAGTAGAGCATCACTGTTGTTCAACTCTAACATTCCGGGTTTCTTATCTCTTACCGTTCGATCATGATTGCCTTGACGATCATTTAGAGCCATTCGCTCTATTATCTGAGTAGCTTCTTCAGGTGTTTTGGACATGAGAGACCCACCAGCTGTGGCGTCCAAAAGTGTCTTGTTTGTAGTTGTGAGACCGTTACGGAACATATGGATTTGGTCAACGTCTGAAAAACCGTGTCCTTTGCACTTTCTCAACATAGCTTTATACCTTTCCCATGCTTCATTCAAAGATTCATTACTACCTTGAGAAAATACTGCTATTGCTGTTTTTGCTTCGAAGAATCGGTTTTGAGAGTAAAACCTTTCCAGAAATTTTTCTTCCAATGTGTTCCAATTTGTCATCACTACCTCGGGTTGATCCAGATACCAATCCTTTGCCTTAGATAGCAAAGAGTGTGGGAACAACCTCTTAAATAATGCTTCCTCATCAGCTTGAGCGACACCCGTAGTACCCGCTAACTCATAGAATCGAGTAAGATGCGTGTACGGGTCTTCATGGTCCAATCCGGCGAAAGGACTTGCACAAATCAATTGTATGATACCGGTCTTCAGTTCTGTCGGTCGCCCGTTGGCGGCAGTTCTCGCGAACTGAGGATTGAGTCTTGGACTATTAGCACATGGACCATTAGCAGCCATGTTGCCAACAGTAGGTTGTATAAAAACTTCCGGTTCTTCCTCCGTGAATAGTTTGTGAAAGAAGAATCCTTCTTGCGACTCGTCAATGGTTTCAAGTTGTTGTGACGATGTCGCTGTTGCGTTGTCTCTTGCTTTTGCTATGTTTGCTCTTTTCCGTGCTTTGCTATTTAACCTCCTAGCGGTCCTTTCGATCTCGGGATCAAAAAGAAGTTGATCGCTAGAAACTTTGCTGCGCATACACAATCTTCTGCAAAACTAGCAAACACGTGAAACAACCAAATAGAGAAATTAACAATTAAAACTCAAAATAAGAACTATTGCAATGCGTGCAATATTGACACCAATCCCCGACAACGGCGCCAATTTGTTGAAAGTATTTGTGGGTAAATATTTTCTGTAATATATCGTATCCACAGGGATTGGTTAATATCACTGTCGTTCTATAGCTGTTTATTTTGAGTCAAGAAACTTGGTTTGGTTTGTTTTATACTTCTAATAAAATCAAGAGCAAATAATAAAATAAAAGCAAATAAAGGACTTTGTGTTAACGAATAAAGAAAGATGTTGAGTCTTTAGGGTTCATCAACCTAATCCTATACAATTATCAATTAATTCACAATAGAACAATCCTTTGAATCATTATCTTCACTTATCCTCAAATAAGATTCCATGTCTGCAAATCAAATTAGATAACTTTTACCGGTATGAGATTCGATCTCTCCAAATAACAATAACGATAATAGTAATTAAGAACGATAATTATGAAAACCCAATTACAATTCCATCTCTGCAAATTGCAATTGAATCAATATAGTAACCTAGGGCAAAAGTTAAATCCTTTCTTTCGATCAAAGATTCAACAATGATGTAAATTAAAAGCAAGGTTTCTTATTGATAATAAATTCAAACAATTGTTCACAGGAATTAATCAATGGTAATGTATATTCATAGGTTAACTACTACCTTAGACTCAACAAGAGGGATTTAGCTCTCCATAGACTTGAAGAACATACAAGAATCAATGGAGGAGTTCATCTTCATCAATAGAATGCCTTCAATTGGTAAAGAATCCACCTTCTATTGTTGTTCTCAGCTTCAGAATCAGATAGCTCTCCTAATTTCGCTCCCACAAAAATATATCTGATCACTTGGAAACTAGGGCTTTAAAACAGAACTTTTGGCCTTTTAACGCCGAGGCCGCGGCGCGGCAACGGGCTGGCGCGGCGCGCCCCTCAAACAGAGATATTTTCGTGGCGCGCCTAGGAACTCTCGCGGCGCGCCCTTTGTACTTTCCATCTTTTTCTTCAGCCTTTGAGACTTCCAGCTTTCTTTCCTCCTCATGTTCTTCTTAAGTTCTTATTCAGCTTAAAACCTGCAACAATAACACCCACAAGTGATTCGATTTGCTTTACGCACGAACTAAACTTATTCAGTTCAATTCTTAATAAAAACCTCTGGATTCACCACATTTTGCATTGGTTTGGAAACTAAATCACTTCTATTAACACCTGAATTTACCATTAATTTACTCCTAACAATTATCAAGCTTCAATCCCAAGATTTTCACTTCAAGCATGGTCATGACCTTGTATGAGACCTCTAAATCCATATTCACCCTTTTTTAATTTTATTTACTATCTATTTGGATTTTTATTCATTTAAATATCAAATAAACTTCGAAAAATATCAAAAGAAATGGATTAAATCATATGGACTTTCTTTTAATCATACAAAGGCTCAAAAAACACCATAAGGAGGTCCAATTTTCGTTCATATGTAAAAGGGAGGGTTTTAGCTAAATTAAAAGATAAAAACTCATGCATATTCATGCAAAATTCCAAGGGATCAAAAATAAAGAGTCCAAGCCCATGGAATGACCTAATAGACTCCATATATATTCTAAAACACTCAGCACACAGGGGGGGACGAACAAAGAGGAGCAAGGGTTAGGGTTTGAGTTTCCAAAGGTTTCAACAAATTAGGGCATCTTCACAAAATCGGTACAAGAGGTTTCAGTCCATTCCAGTCGTCCCAATTTGTTCCTAAGGTGTTAAAAAGCAAGATCGAATCAAGAACCAGGGGTCATGACGCCATGAATACGGATCACATGTTCATCTTCTTCACTCACGTTTGTTTTTCGTATTCTGCATATTAGCACATTTTAATTCAAACTAACCATATATTTAGACTCTTGATATAGTTTAAGAAGATTTTGGACCATTATTGTGGAGTTTCGACGTGCAGAAAGTGAGTCACCATTGTTGGTGCTCCGAGGTCCTTCGCTCGCGTGTCCATGGTTACAGGCGATTTCATAAAAATCCGATTGCACCGTTGAACTCGCAGCGTCGAACTTAGTGGATCTGGGTGTTTTTTGTTTTTGTTCGACTCGGTTTACAGGTTCTCGGCCAAGGGAGCCGCCGGAGACCAAGAGGGAATTCGTCGCAGGCGGTGGCTCAAAAAAAATGCAGGGTTTCATCTCAGCACGCGTGGCCCCATCCGTACCTCCTATTGGTCCATTCAAGATATGAAAGTGTTGGTCTGCGCGCGCGAGAAGCTTATTGGAGGGTCATCAGGCCGACCATCTCTCTCTCCATTCTATTTGCTCGTCAAAGGAATATTAGGGCCCACGCGGAGAATTTTCTTTGACTGATTCCATTAATGAGTTATTTCATATATTATATATTCCGTGCAGTGTATATATGACTAACGTGTTTCAGTTGAGATGGCAAAGGCGGAGGGAGCATGTATTTGAAGGCCTGGGTTCGATCCCCAAGTTACAAATATATTTTTTATGAATAACAAGCTGCCTGATTCAGCGCATAGCACCATCGCACGCCCACGATGATCCTCTAATCTGGGCCATACGAAGCCCACTGATCCAGTTCCAATGCATCAAAAGCTGAAGGACCACCATAGATCCTCAAGAGCGCGCTGCACAAGATTACTTCCAGGTTTTTTAGTTAATTTTATTTACATTGTTATTTAAATGTGTAGGTTAAATATTAATTAACATTTGTTTGATTTAACTAGCCTATTTAAATTAGGATTAATAATGTGATTAGGATTAGGTTGTAAATATTTTAGAATTATATTTTCCCCGATTACTTTCCCGATTAATTCGATTTAACTAACCTAACTTTAATTATAAATGATAAAAACCCTATAAAGGTTATAAGTATTAGGGTTTGCCCAATCCCACTGCCCATTTGGCAAAACATTAACCCTTAATTAATTTTCTCCTCGATCCGACTATACCTATTAGTCGCATTGACGAGAAATAAATTTAATTGAATTAATTTATTTATTAATAATTTAACTAATTCTGGTTTAATTCTCTCCTCGACCCGACTAAATCTATTAGTCGCAATGATGAGAGATAAAATTATAAAACGTTAATAATTGAAATCGTTGTCATGTAATAACCAAATCTATTGGTTATGAGAGGCAATGATAAAACCCATAATTTAATTACAAAATTTAAAAATACATTTTATTTGTTGCTTGTGACGATCGAATCTATCGGTCAGAGTAACTAGCAATACATTCTTTAATCCGTTAACTATAATGATCAAATCTATTGATCATCGCACCTAATGGTAACATATCAAATCAGGGTTGTACGCCAAACTTCAAAACACTTTCATCTTCAAATCACAAATTCAAAACTACGATAGGCCATTCAAAAAGCCTTCAAACCATATCATATCAAATTCAAAGGCGTACAACCCTGTGCCCGAACTGCGTTGACTCTGATTCTCCCTAAGGAGATACGTAGGCACTTGGCAACAAGGCGAGTCCCCTTCCCCAAAATCCTAATCAGGTTCGAATCTTACCGTTCACCCTTTTCATTTCCTTAGCTATTAACCTTAATAAATTTAGTCATAAATCTTTGCTTTAATTCAAAACCTTAGGAAAGGGTTGAGGGTGCCTAACACCTTCCCTCGACCTGATTATAATAATCTTACCCCGATCTCTTAACTGCATAGGGTTTCCTATTCGCCCTGGTAGAATAGGTGGTGACTCTAAATCTTTAATTTTTAGGGCAGGTTGCTACAGATAGGTATTATGCCTCTAAATTGGAAGACAGAGGAAAATAAATCCCCTTGCCCCTTGATAGGAATTCAGTCCTTGATAAGAGCACCTGAAATTGTGCGCCCTAAATCCCTAAGATCCTTGAAAGGGTTAGTCAATCATGCTATGTTATGATGTTATGATGTCATGATGTCATGCGAATGTAACACAATAGGTAAAGCATAAGGTAATAAGGACGAAATGTCCTACAAGCAAATCCTGCAAGGAAATAGAAGGGTTAGTAGCATACACAAGCAAGTCACACAAATGTCCTTAGGTTTAAAGGCTTGCATGGAGTTTGACTAGGTAACTACCCTTCCCCAATAGGTACTTCTATGCATAAGGATGAAATTTAGCAACAGGTTCTACCAGGTTACCCAGATTTTCAGTCCTTCTAAAGTACCCTCGGACATGATGCATTCGCATCATGCAATGATACTTTAAGAAATAACCTATCTGATTTGTAGTATCGGGTAGCGAGTAGGCCCTCAACATTTGTCAAGAGTAGCCCCCCACTACGTCCTAAAGGCCAAGATGGGTTAAAGGGTAACTAAAGGTCCTTAAGCTCTGGCGCACCCAAAGGTACATACATAGACCTCCCTCATTTGAGAAAGGTGTGTATATATCTATGGAGTCCTAACTTAAGTGTGAACTTCATATTGACTCATCTCCCACATATTTGAAAGAGGTCGCCATGACTATGCCACTCCTATCTTAAGTGTACTTGAATCTGGGTATAGGATTCATCCTTCATTTAATTCCCAAGCAACCTTTAAAATAAAGCAATCAAAACAAACAATTGAAAACATTTAAGTGATCCTAAACATTATAGTAACCCCTCCTTTATCCCGAAATCATCCCCAGCAGAGTCGCCAATTCTGTAATACGGTGGGAGAACTGACTTTTATAAATGTGCGGATAGCAAGAGTCGCCACCGACTTTTATTTTATCCAATTGGAAAGGCTAAAAGAATAGGAAAGACCTTTGAAAGATTTTGAGTTTGGGGGTAGGTTATACAAAGGGAAGGTGTAAGCACCCTTTGTATCCATGGTTATCCATGGGCTCTTAATTGCTTAGCTAACTTGTTTTTGTTTGAATTGTTTGAAAAAGTGTTGTGTGTGAATTGAAAAGATTTGAGTAAGGACTTTAGCTTGTAAATAAGCGTAGCCTTTTGGAAATTGTTTTGAAAAGGAGGTGTGAAAAGTAATTTGAATTTGTTATGAATGGAGCAAGCAATTAAGAACTACCTACCCTAAGTTCGTCTTCCTTGTTCTTTAAGTTTTTTGTTTGAAAGGGCTATCCATACCATAAGTGTCATACCCCAATTTTTGACCCTAAGATCACACATCATTTGCATATCATTCATCAATCAAGAAGTTTTCGACTTAGAACTCTACTTGTGAAGTTGTGCTCAATTCATCTGCAAAGGAATCATTGAGCACCAATGTTTTTCTTGTATATGTTGTTTTACTAACCAAAATACCAAAAGTATTGCCTTGTGCTTTTGTATGTTTGTGTTTTATAGGTACCAAGTCAAAATATCCATCAAAGGAGCATTTCTCAACAATTTCACAGTGCAAATCGATTTACATAAGGTGTAAATCAATTTACACAACTGTTTCTGCACCAGATTTGCTTCTGCCATCAGTGCAAATCGATTTGCACAAGACAACAATCGATTTGCATAGCTGTTTTTGCTCCAGATTTTGCCTTTTTCAGCAGTGCAAATCGATTTGCACAATATGTAAATCGATTGCACCAGTGCGAACTTGGAAAAGTGAAGGCAAATTTCAGCTTTGGAAAGTGTTGACATCATTTGCAAGCATGGGAAGCATGACTTAGATCTTGTATTTGATTACCTACATCATTTGATCATAAACCTTCATGTGATTGCATCAAGACCATTGGATCTTATTTTTGGCTCCAAATCCATTTCCATAGCCTAATTCTATTTTCCAATCCTAACTCCAAACCAAAAAAATTTCCAAGCCTAAGTCCTATAAATTGAGGCATTCCCCTCTCCATTTTTCAAGCTTTGAAAGCCAAGAAAACTATTGCTCTTTCTCTCCTCATCTCTTCCAAACCCCTCACTCAAAGCTCTTTTTTTATTCCATAAAAATTAGTGAGTCACATCTTGAACCTCACTAATTTAGAGCTAAACCTCCATCTAAACACCACTTTCTTCGTCAATTGTGAGAGATCAAGGCTTGTGGTTGTGTGTTCTTGAAGAAGATTCAAAGTTTGTGAAAGATTTGGTAAAATTTTAGATCCTTTTCATAATTCAAGATGTGATCCATTGTTGTTTATGTTTGATGCACCTTTGGTGCTACATTGTTGAGTTTTGTTTGCTTACTTGATACATTTTCGTGCACAATTTGATCCAAGATCACAAGGTGTTTGGTTTTATGTTTAAACAAGTTTTCTTCTCTTGATTTGCTGTTTTTTTGAAAAACTGTGTTGTGCAAATCGATTTGCATCTGGTGCAATCGATTTACATAACTGAAAAACTGCGCAGATTTGAAAACAGAGTTATGCAAATCGATTTACACTTTGTGCAAATCGATTTACATCTGAGCATAATGTGTTTTTTGCCTTTTTTTGACATGTTTTTGGTTCTAACTCTTCTTCTACTCCATTCTTTTGATATTTTCTTTGAATCACAAGTTAGAGGCCTAATTTCTCTCTAATTTCAATGGATGAAAGGAGCTTTTGAATGTGGTTCCATCTTTTATTTCTTTTAATTTTGATCGATGAAAGTCTTAATGCCTTGAGATTTCTTATGGATTATTGGTATAGACGAGATCGCTCCCTATTTTTATTTTCGTGCGGTATTGCTTTCGGAGAGTGATCTACATATCGCTTCTCTCGCATGCATTAGCACATAAAATTTCGTTGTAAGGTTATTTCTACATAAATCACTTGGCGATCTGCTTAACATAGCGCAATATTTCGTGTCCCGATAAAAAAAATCAAATATTGAAGAGAATTGTATGCGGTTGATTTAAGACTTATGGAGGTTTATCGTGTAGTCGCTATGATTTTATCAAGCTTTTGATAAATGTCCATTGAATTTAAATCCGAGAACATCCTTCACTCACCATCGATCTTCACTACTAACTTTGATAACATACTTGACAAGTTTCAAGATGGTTATCTTTAACATCTAACAATTGAGTTTAATTTCCGCATTTTTATCATATTGCTCTTTATATTTTTCGCTTTATTGCTTTATTTTATCATTTCATCATGTTTATGTTTCCGCTATTTTCTCTTTGTCCATTTGGACGTTTATATTCCATTATTTTCTCTTTGTCCATTGGGACGTATTGTTTATGTTTCCGCTATTTTCCTTTTGTCCACTTGGACCATACTTTATTTTTTTGCTAAAACACTAATAAACAACAAAAATCTAAAAAACACTTAAGGTTCTCTCTTGGACTAATGGTGTCTATCCCGAGCATTTTGGAGATATGGACTTGTTGGACTTAGTACCTCTGGACCCTATTATTCTGTTGATACTCTGTTATTCTGTCTGTCTGGAATTGGATTGTTGTGTGTTTGTGTGTGCAGGTATTTCCTTGAAAGTCCTTAATGGTTAATTCCAAGGCATTGATATAAGGATTTTACCCGAAAACAGCCGTTACTCTGCCCGATTTTCGTCAGAAATTTAATATGCTTAATGCAAAGTGGTGCTAAGATAATAAGTTCATGTGGATCCCCAAGTGGTAATGCTCCGGTTTAGTGTTAGTATTCCAAAGGATGGGAAATCTACCTTGACTCATAATGTCAAGTGTTGGCTTCTTCTTCGGTTAGACTGTTCTTTTCCTTAGCTTTTATTTTACGTATTAGGATAGCCTCTTCATCTCCTCTCCTTCTTTAATTTTCAAAATCTTCTCCCTTTTTCAAAAACCTTCTTATGTTTGTAAAACCTCTTTTAAACCTTTTTTCTTATAATATCTTTTGCCCTTAGTGGATTTTCTTCAAAAAGTTTAGACACGACTAATTGTTGAAACGAGTGGCGATACCCCACAATTTTGAAATTGATTGATATAATGAGATCTTTTCCGCATGATAGAGCTAGTGGCATACTCATTGATTTCCATCCGAGTTGGAGCCCTTCTTTCATTTGCGATGCAAAGAACTCGTTTGTTCTCATGCTCAAGATCAATGGCCGAGTATTTCTCTCCGACGACGATAAAGTGTTTATTTGTTTTTTAAAAAAAAACGTTTTTCCCTTTAAGCGGAACTACATTAGCTCTGACTTCTCCATTGCACCGAGGAGGTATGTAGGCACAAGGCTTAATGTCTTGCAGAGCTTATTTTAAAAATTCAAACAAACCTCTTTTTAGCACACGACACAGATTTTCAAAAAAAGTTCCTGTGGAGTACCACAGATATGAGGGGTGCTTAAAACCTTCCCCTTGTATAATCAACACCCGTACCTAAGATCTCTTCTTTTTGTTTTAAAAACAAACTTTGGGTTTTCTTCGTTCTTTTCCCTTTTCCTTTGGAAATAATAAAGCGCAGTGGCAACTTTCACTGAAATATTGAGTCGAGTCAATCCTATGGCTTCGATCTCAGATTTTCCCCGCTACAAAAAAAATGGCGACTTCACTGGGGATCCAAATTTAAGTGTGTTAAGCCTATCTTTGTTTATCTGTGTGTTTTAATTTGTATATTATTGTGTGCTTTGTTTGTTTGTTTTTATTTTTTTTATTTTTTTTCTTTTTGGTGCTCGATGGTTTCAACAATAAAGCACGGTGGCGACTTTCACTGAAATATTGAGTCAAGTCAATCCTTTGCTTCGATCTCAGATTTTTCCCGCTACAGAAAAATGGCGACTTCACTGGGGATATCCATTTTTAAGTGTGTTAAGCCTATTTTTGTGTATCTGTATGTTTTTATTTGTATATATTATTGTGTGCTTTGTTTGTTTTTCTTTTTTCTTTGTGGTGCTCGATGGTTCCTCTGTGATGAGATAATGTTCTGACCCGGACATTTGTGAGTAACTTGAGATAGGAGGTGGTAAGACCAATAGTCGCATGTAAGGAGCAATCCTTACCATGAGCGCCATATGGTGGAACCCCAATCAGTGGAGGCCTCATGGAAGGTGGTAGATGTTGTTATGAACCATCGTAAGAACGCTATTACTTTTAATAGTGAGTGTCCGTAGAAGCTGAATGGCCTAGAACCTTTTTAACCCATCTAAGCCTGTTTAGGATGTAGCGCAGAAACAAGGTCAAGTACCAACTTGAGCTTGTTGTCATGCGATACTACGCTCAGACGAGGTCTTTTTAGGCATATTACTGGCGCCCATGAGCAATTGTGCGTGCCGGTAGTATCCGATAGAAGATTGAAGACTCTGGGAACCTTTGTAGAACCCGATCGACAGGTACAAAATTCCTTAGAATATGCCTGGTGGGATGGGTAGACCCATGGCTTCTTGCTTGTAAGGTCGAACCTTTGAACCTGGATTGTGTGATTTTGTGTGATCTTGTGTGCTCTTGATTGTGATTGATGCATAACCCATGCATTCATGCATTCATAAAAATGTCCTTAACAATTGGTTTTCAAGGAATTTAGAGACTTTCTCTGTAAACATCACAGGTACCATGGATCAAAAGAGAAACATCAAGAAGTACACTTTCAGGAAATACAAGTGCAAAAGAGTTAAAAGAGCTAGCAACTTTGGTTCCTAATCTTGACAACTTCAAAAACCCTTATGGGAAGCTGATCTCTATTGTGAAGACCAAAGTGGAGAAAGGAATTCTTGAGACTCTTGTGCAGTTTTATGACCCGGTTTATCACTGTTTCACCTTTCCGAATTATCAGCTTATGCCCACTTTGGAGGAGTATTCATATTGGAGTGGTTTGCCAATTACGAATGATATACCGTTTACGAAGGATAGAAAAACACTTAGAAAGGGGGGGGGGTTGAATAAGTGTAGCTTTAAAACTTGTAAGATAAAAACAATTTGCACAATGATTATTATCCTGGTTCGTTGTTAACTAAACTACTCCAGTCCACCCCCTTGGAGTGATTTACCTCACCTGAGGATTTAATCCACTAATCACACAAGATTACAATGGTTTTCCACTTAGATAACTTCTAAGTCTTCTAGAGTATATTGATCACAACCTGATCACTATAGGAACAAACTGCTTAGATACCCTCTAAGAATTTCTAGAGTATACTGATCACAACCTAATCACTCTAGTTCTTACAAATTAATGTAAACAAATTCTTATAAGAGTTACAATGCTTCTTAATAAGCTATTATCACAAATGTGATTTTCTCTTAAGTTTAAGCTTAATCTCCCTAAGATATTACAACAGCAATGTAGTGAGGTTGAAGATGAAGTTTGAGAGCTTTTTGAATTTGACAGCGTTTCTGTATGTTTGCGCAAAGTGTTGTATTCAACTTCTCTTCAGAACTTCTATTTATAGGCGTTTGAGAAGATGACCGTTGAGAGCATTTAATGCTTTGCGTGATCCGTACAACATTGCATTTAATGTTTCACTCTTTTGTCAACTACCTCGAGCCTTGCTTTCGCTGTGTCTACTGACGTTGCCTTTAATAGCTACTAACGTTCCTTTTGTCAGTGAGCGTAGCCTGCCATCTTGTACTTGCTTCTGATCTGATGTTTGTGTAAACAACGTTTGAATATCATCAGAGTCAAACAGCTTGGTGCAGAGCATCTTCTTGTCTTCTGACCTTGAAGTGCTTCTTAGCGTGATACCATGAGAACTTCAGTGCTTCTGCTTCTGATCTCAAGTCCTTCTGATGCTTCCATAGACCATGTTCTGATTCTGCTTGACCATCTTCTGATGTCTTGCCAGACCATGTTCTGATGTTGCATGCTGAACCTTCTGAGTCAGTGCTTCTTGCGCTGATTTTGTGCATACTCTTTATGTGATTCCTGAAATGGAAATTGTATAGGATTAGAGTACCACATTATCTCATACAAAATTCATATACATTTTTATCATCAAAACTAAGAATATTGATCAGAACAAATCTTGTTCTAACAGTTTAATGGTCTGGAGAAAGAGCCTAAGGTTGATGAGATAGCAGAGCTTCTTCAGTTGAAGATATCAGATGTGAAAGCAAATATGACCAAAAAGGGAGGAATTTGGAGGTTGTCTTCTAAGTTTTTGATCGGAAAGGCTTCTATGTTGGCTAGCAAAGGAAGTATGATTACTTTTGAGACATTTCTGGCCTTGCTCATCTATGGTTTGATACTCTTTCCCAACATTGACAACTTTGTCGATGTTAATGCTATTCGGATATTCATGATTGGGAATCCTGTGCCTATGTTGCTTGGGGAAACTTATCATTCCATTCACCATAGGACTGATAAGAAAGGTGGACTTATCAACTGTTGCACTCCTTTGCTCTATAAGTGGTTTATTTCGCAGACGGCTAAAGACAATTACACAGTTATAGCATAAGCATATAAACATAGTGTGTGAATATGTCTCCCCCTGAGATTAACAATCTCCCCCTGAGATAAATAATCTCCCCCTGAAATAAATACTGGAAGAAATTTATAAATAAAGGACTTCCCTGAGTATTTTCCATTTCAGTTGAGACGATCACATATGCTTAGATCTTCAAAACATTCATAGCTTCTGCTTCTTACTTCCATAGGACAGCTTAAAGGCTTTGAATTTCTTCTTGAATCATTACATGCTAGATTGTATTAGAACAATGTTGAATGTACCAGAGCATCATCAGAGCATCTCTACATCCTGAAATGTTACAAAACAAACTAAACGACAAAAGTCAGAGCATGAATGAATCAGAACATAAAATATGTGTCAGAACATATAATATGTATCAGAGCAAAAACAATAATGTTTCAGAGCATATTTAGAATAAGAACATGCATCAGAACATATAAGGAAAAAAAAGTGTTAGAGCATAATCTATCATCAGAATATCATAACATTCTTCCTTCTTGCTTCTGATCTTGAAGCTTCACAGCACTCAGCTTGCTTCAGTTTCCATGAGCTTGTTTCCATATAGAATTGCTTTTCCTCATGTCTTTGCTTCTCATGTTGAGCTTTTTAGAATGTCTTCAATTTTGCAAAACACTCAAAGACATAGAACTTGCAAATTATTGTTAGAAATGTGGAGACTTACACCCAGCAACTGATAATATAAATCAGATCATTTATCACATTTTCTCCCCCTTTTTGTCATAACATCAAAAAACATAAAAGATTCAGATGAAAAACAAAACAATATGAGAGAAGGATAAAAGATTTTCATTCATTGGAAATAATCAGAAGATACAAGGGATAAGAAGATAGATGCACAAAGCAGATGCAAAAAGGAAGGAAACACTAAGACACAAAAGGACTAAGACGAGCCTAGCTTAGACATAATCTTGGCCAGCATGTCATGAATCCCAGCATTGCTCTCAGACTGCTTCTCCATGAATGAGCGAAACTCATCGTTGATAACATCTTGCTTGTCCATGCGAGAAGCCAGTTCAACATGGTTCTTCTGAATAACCTCTAGAGTCTTCACTAGAAGAGAGGGTTCACCAGAAGAAGCTTCACAACTTCTGTTCAGAGGGACAACAATCTCAACAGCAACATCCATTGTGAGATCATCATCATGATTTTCCTCAGCAGGAATATCTCCAACAAGATGAATGTCAGCACCAGCTTTTTCCCTAGAAGCATCTTCTTCATACTCAGGAGCAGGAAGATCAGAATCTCCATTCTCAAGTGCTTGAAGAATGGCAGCAAGATTCCTTGGTGGAGTAGGACCTTCAACTTCTGGAGGGTCAACAACTTCTGGAATCACCATAATGGGGGACTTCTTAGAAGGATTCTCCCTCAGAAAATCAAACAGCCACTTGAAGTCTCTAGTCAGAACTGGATACCTAGGTCTCCAAACCACAATCTCCCTATAGAGGTTGGCTTCCATATCCGCAGAAACTCGTGTTTCTGCAAGTTCATCAATGAATTTCTTTTCTTCAAAACAATATCCCCCCCAAGACGACTGAACCAAAAGTATTCATAGGGCCTCAGAATTCCACAAGGCCGTGGAGCAAGTTCTACACAAATTTCCTGAAGTTCTTGAAGACAAACATCTGCTTTTATTCTGAAGAATCTCCAGAATCTTCGCATAGCAACATCATTTAATCCAGCATGATGAGCTATTCTGAGGGTATCAAAGACTCTTCTGACATTCCTCTTTACCATTTCATAGATTACACCTATAAGGTATGCTCGGCGAGATTTTATTTTGGTTATGGGAGAATCTGGTTTTGGGACAAAATAGGGTTGAGCCTCTCTATCAAGACAGAAGGATGATTCTGCTTCATTCTCAGAATCTAACACTACCAGCTCAGCTTCAGGACGAGGCTTGGGTGTGTAATTGCAGTCACGGAGCAATTGCTCATGTGATGCAGAATCTGGAAGGTCAGATAGAGAAGGATTATTTTGGGAGGTAGAAGGAATGGGTTCATAGTTTGCATGAGGTGGAGGTTGAGAAGTGGATATATATGTGTGAGGTGGAAAGCAAGTTTGATGGGGTTGGATATCAAGAACAGGGGTTTCAAGGGCCCGGTCAGAAGCAATGTTGGTTGTAGATGGAGATGAAGGGATGGGAACATTTGTGATGGGTGAAAGAGGAGGGGTAAGAGCATTGGTTACAAGAGAAGAAGGAGGTGTGAGAACATGGATGTTTATGGGTGATTCTGATGGGGTTGTTTCTGGTTGATTTACTGGTTCAGGGGTTTGAGCAATATCTATTGGTGCAACTTCTGAACGTAAAGCAGGTACAGAAACGAGTTCAGAAAGATGTATACCTTTAGACACATTCTGAATCGCTTCAAACACAGCCTCAAGATTTCTCTGCTTCTTGCTCTTCTTCTCTTCTACAATCTTTGCCTTTCCAAGAGAAATTTCTCTTCTTTTGGCAGATTCCAGTCTTTCCTTCTCATTATCAGCAGCTTTTTGACCTTCAACTTCTTGAGTTGCAGGTTCTTGATAAATTTCTTCTTGCTGATTCACAGCTTCTGCTTGCTGATTCACAGCTTCTTGAACTTCTTCTTCATCCTCGGAGGCTTCTATGATAAGTTTTCTTTTTCTTGTCTTCTTCTTTTCAACAGCCTTTCCATCTTCCACATTCTTGTTATTCATCTTTCTCCTCTTCTTCTTCTTCTTCTTCTTCTTCTTCTCAGCAGTCTCTTTTTCACTATTTTTATTTTCAGCTAAAACATCCTGAACTTCTTCAGCAACAACTTCTTCTTGGGCAGCTTTCTCAACAACAGCAGTAGCAGCAGCTACACTTTGGACTACCTTCTCCTGGTTAACAGAAGGATGATCAAATTTTCGCTTTGTCCTTCTTTCCTTCTTGACAACAGCTTCAGGTGCAGCTTCTGAAACATCTTCGGAAGCAGCAGGCCTGGAAGTAGAAACTTTCTTGCGACCACCTTTTGCAGGAGCATCTTTGTCTTTTTCTTCCGTTAGTGAGTTCAGATACTTAGTTCTGACTTCTGGCAGCTCACTTCTGAAGAAGGATTCAAATTCAGCAAGAACAGGATCTCTTCTGCTTCTAGCTCCAGGAAGAGGTTGAGGGGTTTGTCTGATAGCTTCAATAACACTCATCTTTCTCAAGGTAAGAGCATTCAAGCAGCTTCCAGTATCAACAAGAAGATCTTTGATGATCCCTTAAGCTTCCAAGTCCTCAACAATCTTGGAATGAACCAGAAGGTTTGTAATAATTCTTCCAAAAGGAATAATAGTACCCTTCTTTGTTTTGAAGGCATTTCTGGAATCCCTCACAGCAATCCACATGTGGTTGAAGATTATGTAGATAATATCAACCTTCTTTTGAGTGGCAATGCAATACAGAATGTATTTATGCTCATTGTTGACAAAATCTGCAGAATGGGTTGATTTCCTGTGATAGAAACACCCTAGAAGAATCTTGGTCCAGATTTTGTAAAGATCCCTCATGTCCTTGACACACTTTGTTTTCTTCACGTCTGTATAAAGAGTAGCCAAAACCTCTTCCCAATCAGCCCTTTGATCAATTTCATGAACACCCTCAGGGTTTCTTAGGTCAAACATCATTCTCAGGATGTTTTCAGTAACAACCACAAACTTCCCATGAACAAAAGACATAATTGATTTAGGGGCTACAACAGCGTGCACCCAAAATTCCTTTACAAGTTTTGGGTAAACCGGTCCACAGAACTCAGCAAATAAAGAAGTCCATCCTTGAAATATGATATCTTATTTAAGGTGAAACTCATGTTCTTCAAGACTATCAAAGTCTACCATAAGTTCACAGATAACTTCCAACTCCTTTTTGGGAATAGAGCAAGAGATCACAGGAACAATTTGTTGTTCTTCTTCTTGAAGATGAAGAGGAACAGAGGAGTTAGCGTTGAGAGATGATGAAGCAGCCATTGAAACAGTACTGAGATTACAAAAAAATTTTCTGGGTTTGCGTTTAGGGTTTGAGAAAGGGCAAAGAGGTTGCGAAAATGCATGCACAAAGAGAGAGAGAGAATGGGAGCGAAAAGGATGAACGTTATGATTTGAAATATATTTATAGAGACGGATTTGAAAAATAATGAAATTAAATTATGAGAATGAACAGTTACAGAATCAATTGAAATCAAATGCATTAAATGATGAGTGACGTTAGGTGAGAGAACGTGGTAGTTGAAATGATTTAACACAGTTACCTAGGGCGGCGTCCCATCAGATTCACTCACGCTTTTACCAACCGTGCAAACACGTGTTCACCATCAGAAAACACTTAATGACAGCTGTGTTGCATTGTATTTGCTTCTGATGATGAATAGAACTTTTCATCTTCTGATTCTGATCACTGATTCTGACTACTATTCTTTAGAAATGATCTAGTTCTGATAGGATCATCTTTCTTTCCAAGAATCACATCTTCTGAGTGAGCTGAGGTGAGTCTAGAAGATCTTCTGAATGTTGGCTCTTCAGAAATTTTGAGATTCTCTAAAGATGCAGCAACTTGATCTTCTGATCCTTTGCTTCTGAGATTTTCAGCTTCTGAAACTTTGCCTCTTGGTTCTTCAGCTTCTGATATATCAATATCTATATCTGCAAAATTCTCAAACTGCTTTGGCTTTTCAAGACCAAGCTTATCATCAAATCTGATATTAATTGATTCTTCCACAACCAATGTTTCAGTATTGTATACTCTGTAGCCTTTAGAGCGTTCAGAATATCCAAGAAGGAAACATTTTTGTGCCTTAGAATCAAACTTACCAAGATGATCTTTAGTATTCAGAATGAAACAGACACATCCAAAAGGAGGAAAATATGAAATGTTGGGCTTTCTGTTCTTCCACAATTCATAAGGAGTCTTATTTAGAATAGGTCTTATAGAGATTCTATCCTGAATATAACATGCAGTATTTATTGCTTCTGCCCATAAATGCTTAGCCATATTGGTTTCATTAATCATGGTTCTGGCCATTTCTTATAGAGTCCTATTCTTTCGCTCTACAACTCCATTTTGCTGTGGAGTTCTAGGGCAAGATAAATCATGGGCAATACCATTTTCTTTGAAGAACTCCTCAAAGAATCTATTCTCAAATTCACCACCATGATCATTTCTGACCTTTATGATTTTGCACACCTTCTCAGATTGAATCTGAGTGCAGAATTCAAAGAACACTGAGTGAGACTCATCCTTGTGTTTTAAGAACTTTACCCATGTCCAGCGGCTATAATCATCTATGATGACTAATCCATATTTCTTCCCTCTGATGGATGCTGTTTTGACTGGTCCAAACAGATCAATGTGCAAAAGTTCTAACGGCCTAGAGGAAGAGACAACATTCTTAGATTTGAATGCAGGTTTGGAGAAGTTGCCCTTCTGACATGCTTCACAAAGAGCATCTTATTTGTATTTCATATTTGGGAGTCCTCCGACCAGATTTAGTTTGTTAATCTGAGAAATCTTTCTCAAACTAGCATGTCCTAATCTTCTGTGCCAGACCCATTGCTCTTCAGAAACAGACATAAGGCAAGTCACCTTCTGCTTCTCAAGATCTGAAAGATCAATCTTATAAATGTTGTTCTTTCTCTTGCCTGTAAATAGGATTGAGCCATCCTTCTGACTTACAGCCTTGCAAGACTTTTGATTGAAGATTATGTCATAACCATTGTCACTTAATTGACTTATGGACAATAAGTTATGCGCTAATCCTTCTACAAGAAGTACATTAGTTATGGAAGGAGAGTTACCAATACTTATGGTTCCAGAGCCAATTATCTTGCCCTTCTGATCTCCTCCAAACTTGACTTCTCCACCAGACTTAAGCACCAGGTCTTGGAACATAGACCTTCTTCCCGTCATGTGTCGCGAGCACCCAGAGTCCAGGTACCATGACATTTTGTGCTTTGTCTTCTTTGCTGCTAAGGATATCTGCAACAGAAATTATCTTCTCCTTAGGTACCCACAATTTCTTGGGTCATTTCTTGTTAGTTTTCCTCAAGTTCTGATTGAACTTGGGTTTAGCATGATAAGTAACAGGAGGAACAACATGATATTCTTTAGGTTTGGCAGCATGATATTTTTTAGGTTGTGTCACATGCTTCTTGGTGTGTGTAGTGTTAAAGCTTTTGGCATGTGAAGTGAGACTAATATCATGTGAGTGGCCATATTTGAATTGATCATACAATGTGTGGCGTATCACCCTCATAGCCAACGCCAATTCTTTTGTTTCCAGAAACACCATATATCATAGAAGCAAGATGACTTCTGCCAATACTTCTAGTTAGAAACTTTCTGAAGCTCGAGTCATATTCTTTCAGAATATGATTGAGGCTAGGAATGGATTTTTCTGATTCAGAAAGAGATCCAACATCTTTGGATAATTTTAAAACTTTTTCCTTCAGTTCAGAATTTTCCATCTCCAGCTTCTTAGTTTCAAATTCAAATAGCTTTTTCAGCCTTTTGTATTTGATACTAAGATGAGCCTTGAGTTCCAGAAGTTCAGTTAAACTGGAAACTAACTCTTCTCTAGATAGTTCAGAAAATACCTCTTCAGAATCTGATTCTGATGTAGATTCTGATCCATCGTCCACTGTGGCCATCAGTGCAAAGTTTGCTTGCTCGCTTTCAGAGTCTGATTCTGATTCTGATTCTGAATCATCCCATGTTGCCATAAGACCTTTCTTCTTATGAAACTTCTTCTTGGGATTCTCCTTCTGAAGTTTTGGACATTCATTCTTGATGTGTCCAGGCTCATTGCACTCATAACAGATGACCTTCTTCTTGTCAGATCTTCTGCCTCCAGAAGATTCTCCTCTTTCAGGCTTCTTTGAACTTCTGAAGTTCTTGAAATTCCTTTGCTTGCTCTCCCAGAGTTGGTTTACCCTTCTGGAGATCATGGACAGTTCATCTTCTTCTTCTCATTCTGATTCTTTAGAATCTTCTTCTTCAGACTGAAAAGCGTTAGTGCATTTTTTATAATTAGATTTTAATGCAATAGACTTACCTTTCTTCCGAGGTTCATTTGCATCCAGCTCAGTTTCATGACTCCTCAGAGCACTGATCAATTCTTCAAGAGAGACTTCATTCAGATTCTTGGCAATTTTGAAAGCAGTCACCATAGGACCCCATCTTCTTGGCAAGCTTCTGATGATCTTCTTGACATGATCATCCCTTGTGTATCCCTTGTCAAGAACTCTTAATCCAGCAGTTAGCGTATGAAATCTTGAGAACATCTTCTCAATATTTTCATCATCCTCCATCTTGAAGGCTTCATACTTCTGGATCAAGGCAAGAGCTTTAATCTCCTTGACTTGGGCATTTCCTTCATGGGTCATTTTCAATGACTCATATATATCATAGGCAGTTTCCCTGTTAGATATCTTCTCATATTCAGCATGAGAGATAGCATTCAGCAAAACAGTCCTACACTTATGATGATTTTTGAATTGCTTCTTTTGATCATCATTCATTTTTTGTCTTGTAAGCTTTACACCAGTAGCTTTCACTGGATGTTTGTAACCATCCATCAGAAGATCCCATAAGTCACCATCTAGACAAAGGAAGTAACTTTCAAGTTTGTCTTTCCAGTATTTAAAGTTTTCACCATCAAATACTGGTGGTCTAGTATAACCATTGTTACCATTTCCATTGTTTTGCTCAGCAGAGCCAGATGTAGATGTATGTGTTGGATCTTCACCAGCCATCTTGACTTAAACGTTTTTTTCTTCCTGAATCTTTTCTAAACACGGTTAAGTGCTTGCACCTTAGAACCGGCGCTCTGATGCCAATTTAAGGATAGAAAAACACTAAGAAAGGGGGGGGGGGGGTTTAAATAAGTGTAGCTTTAAAACTTGTAAGATAAAAACAATTTGCACAATGATTTTTATCCTGGTTCGTTGTTAACTAAACTACTCCAGTCCACCCCCTTGGAGTGATTTACCTTACCTGAAGATTTAATCCACTAATCACACAAGATTACAATGGTTTTCCACTTAGATAACATCTAAGTCTTCTAGAGTATACTGATCACAACCTGATCACTCTAGGAACAAACTGCTTAGATACCCTCTAAGACTTTCTAGAGTATACTGATCACAACCTGATCACTCTAGTTCTTACAAATTAATGTAAACAAATTCTTAAAACAGTTACAATGCTTCTTAATAAGCTATTATCACAACTGTGATTTTCTCTTAAGTTTAAGCTTAATCTCACTAAGATATTACAACAGCAATGTAGTGAGGTTGAAGATGAAGTTTGAGAGCTTTTTGAATTTGACAGCGTTTCTGTATGTTTGCGCAAAGTGTTGTATTCAAATTCTCTTCAGAACTTCTATTTATAGGCGTTTGAGAAGATGACCGTTGAAAGCATTTAATGCTTTGCGTGATCCGTACAGCATTGCATTTAATGTTTCACTCTTTTGTCAACTACCTCGAGCCTTGCTTTCGCTGTGTCTACTGACATTGCCTTTAATAGCTACTAACGTTCCTTTTGTCAGTCAGCGTAGCCTGCCATCTTGTACTTGCTTCTGATCTGATATTTGTGTAAACAACGTTTGAATATCATCAGAGTCAAACAGCTTGGTGCAGAGCATCTTCTTGTCTTCTGACCTTGAAGTGCTTCTTAGCGTGATACCATGATAACTTCAGTGCTTCTGCTTCTGATCTCAAGTCCTTCTGATGCTTCCATAGACCATGTTCTAATTCTGCTTGACCATCTTCTAATGTCTTGCCAGACCATGTTCTGATGTTGCATGCTGAACCTTCTGAGTCAGTGCTTCTTGCGCTGATTTTGTGCATACTCTTTATGTGATTCCTGAAATGGAAATTGCATTGGATTAGAGTACCACATTATCTCATACAAAATTCATATACATTGTTATCATTAAAACTAAGAATATTGATCAGAACAAATCTTGTTCTAACAGATTAGTGGTCTGGAGAAAGAGCCTAAGGTTGATGAGATAGCAGAGCTTCTTCAGTTGAAGATATCAGATGTGAAAGCAAATATGACCAAAAAGGGAGGAATTTGGAGGTTGTCTTCTAAGTTTTTGATCGGAAAGGCTTGTATGTTGGCTAGCAAAGGAAGTATGATTGCTTTTGAGACATTTCTGGCCTTGCTCATCTATGGTTTGATACTCTTTCCCAACATTGACAACTTTGTCGATGTTAATGCTATTCGGATATTCATGATTGGGAATCCTGTGCCTATGTTGCTTGGGGAAACTTATCATTCCATTCACCATAGGACTGATAAGAAAGATGGGCTTATCAACTGTTGCACTCCTTTGCTCTATAAGTGGTTTATTTCGCACTTACCTCAGACTAAGAATTTCTTGGACAACCCTAATGGTCTCTCATGGTCTTAGAAGATCATGCCTCTTACTAATGGGAACATCCATTGGTACAATCTTGCTTATGACATTGGTGAGATTATTGATAGTTGTGGAGAATTCCCTGATGTGCCTCTTCTTGGTATACAAGGAGGAATTACCTACAACCCTATTCTTGCAAGGCGTCAATTCTGTTACCCCATGAAGGAGCGACCTACTAGTATTCTTGTGTCATGAATCTTTTATCTTAATCAAGATGGAGATTCGGATATGAGAAATCGGTTTGTGCGTGCTTGGCACCATATTGATAGAAAGAGACATTTGGGAAAGAAGCAATGTGTTCCTCTCAAAGACTATATTGATTGGGTTCAAGCTAGAGCTCACAGTCTTCAGATGCCTTATTTACTCGAGGAGCCTTCTCTACCTGTTACTCCACCATCATCTTTAACTATTCCCATTGAGAGTAGTGAGGAGCACCTAGAGCTCGTGGCTAGGATAAAATTGGAAAGGGATGCTTGGGAGAAGAAGTTTCATGCTTCGGAGATTGAGAAGAAAGAATTGAAAATACAGTTGAAAGAAAAGGATGAGATTCTTTATATTCAAGATGGTTGGTTGATGGAGAAGGATGATCATATCCATCGTCAAGAAGAGCTACTTCAACAACATGGTGAAAAGCGGAAGAGACAGCAAGAGGATTTATTTTCCTCTGGTAGTCATGAAGATTCGGTTGCATGGAAGGAAGTTGCTGATAAGCTGATGGTCGAGTAGACTCATTTGAAGGCCTTTTATGAAGATAAATTGGAGAAGCTCCGTAGGAAGCTGCAGAGAGGAGTTGGATCTTCGTTAGAAGTGTTCCCTTCTAGTTCTTAGCTTTTCTGTTGTTCTGTAATTTTGGATCTTTGAATCCTTTTGTAAGCTTTTCTATTACTAATAAAAGAATTTTGTTATGTTTTATGTTGTATTTTGCTAATGTTTAAAATTAATGTCTTAAAGTTCCTTGAAAACCAAAATCATTTGCATTGCATTTCATGCATCATTCCGCATTTTGGTCTTGCTTCCGAGAGTATTCCGAGGTCTTATTCAGTGTTCTTCATACACAATCAAGCTGTCTCACCGGTATAACACTCGAGCTAACTGTAAGGAGAAGATGGAAGGTCTTGAACAAGAGAATCGTGAGCTACGTGAAGAGGTTGTTACTTTGTGATTTGGGGTGGAGCGTCTCACTGCTCTAGTTGAGACATTGATGGCTACTCAGAATCAGAATCAGAATCAGGTTCCTCCTCCCAATGCCCAAGCTCAAGGTCAGGCCACCGCGATCTCTGAAATCGCTGCTACAAAAATTCCTGCTGTTCCTGCTACTACTACTCAGCAACGTATGCCTAATGGATATCCTTGGGGTATGCCTGAAAGTTATTTATCTGTTCCTGAGATGACTCGTCCTTTGACTCCTGTCATGGTCACTACGTCTCCTATTGTTCATACTGGTCCTTTTGTCCCAGAGCCCATTTATGATACTGCGCCAAGTGAAGGTTTGAATATTCACGACAAAATGGATGGTTTCCAAGATCAATTTGAAGAATTGCAGAAAGAGATGAAAGCCCTCTGTGGGAAAGAACTGTTTGGAAAAAATGTGCATGATCTCTGCCTTGTTCCCAATGTGAAAGTACCTGCTAAGTTCAAGTTGCCGGAATTCGAGAAGTATAAAGGAAATTCCTATCCTCGGGCACATTTGGTGATGTATGTAAGGAAGATATCCACTCACACTGATGATCAACGTCTGTTGATCCATTATTTTCAAGATAGTCTGACTGGAGCTGCTTCTAAGTGGTATATGGGCCTTGATAGCACCCATATTCGCACTTTTAATGATTTAGCTGAGGCGTTTTTGAAGCAATACAAGTATAATATGGACATGGCTCCTGATCGAGATCAGCTGCGAGGTATTATGCAGAAAGAAAAGGAATCCTTCAAGGAATATTCTCAGAGATGGCGTGAGGTTGCCGCCCAAGTGATTCCTCCGATGGAAGAGAAAGAGATGACTAAGATTTTCCTGAAGACTCTTGGCCCATTTTACTATGAGAAGATGATTGCAAGTGCTCCTGTAGATTTCACTAAAATGGTGGGTATGGGTGTTAGGCTGGAAGAAGTTGTGCGAGAAGGTCGTTTGGTTTAGAATGATAATCCGCTTGGTGGTGCGAGGAAGTATGGTTCTTCTTTCCAAAAGAAGAAGGAATCAGACGCTAATGCCGTTTCTCATGGAAGGAATAGCCGATCCAGAAATCAACCTCAACAAGTGGCATCAGTGGCTCCTGTTGTGAATCCAGTGCCTGTAGCTCCTGTTAATCAGCAACCAGCGAGGCGGAATCCATATCCTCAAGTTAATTTTGATCCTATCCCCATGACATACACATAATTGTATCCCGCCCTGATTCATAAGAAGTTGGTTCAACCAAGGTCACCGCCTCCTGTTCCGGAGAAACTCCCTTGGTGGTACAAAAATGATGCCACTTGTGCTTTTCATCAGAATGCTTATAGGCATGACTTAGAGAATTGCTGGCCTCTAAAGAATGAAGTTCAGATATTTGTCCGTTCTTGTATGCTTTCCTTCCTTGATATTGGTCCTAATGTGCAGAACAATCCATTGCCAACTCATGAAGCGTCTGCTGTGAACATGGTGAATGGATGCCCTGGAAAGTATAAGGTTTATCGTGTAGAGCACATAAGAGGATCATTGGTAGAGATGCATGCCACTCTGTGTGAGTTTCATACCCCAAATTTTGACCTAAGATACCACCTCATATCATAGCATATGCATCATTTGCATCTCTAACAAATTGCATAGCTTGTGTTTGCTACTTGTGACTCAGCAGGATTTAATCAAGAAATCACTCATCAGTACAAGTAACAATCAATTAGGGTTTTGTTCTCCCTTCATCTCAAATGAATCATCTTCATCAACAGTCAACATTTGGTTCTCAGAGATTCATTTCAACAAGCTCAAAGGCTCTGAATCAACCAGATTAGGGTTTTGACTGAAGCTAGCATACTCCAGACTTTTGCTCAGGATTTGACCTAATGACTTGGGACATGATATCAATACCCCAAGTGCATCATTTTGACCTAATCCATTGGCTCAGAACATCTCTTACACAAGGATTGGTCAACAGTGAATTTTCAAATCATCAGATTAGGGTTTTGAACTATCAGGGACTGAAATCAGGGATCACATTTGGGAAACCCTAAAAATCCCCAGGAAGTCAATCAAAGGTTTCAATCATCTTCAAATAATCCCTATGACAACATCCAATGGAAATTGCATCTCAATTCAAGATCCACAGTCATCAATTTCATCAGGGCGACAATTAGGGTTTTTGACCTAATTCACTGAACCACTGACTTTTTAATCAGGACATGGTGCCACAACTCAAATCATGGCTCAATATCCTCTAATGCCTCAATATGATCCATTCATACCATTCATTTGATGAGGATAGCCTGGTTCATTGGAAATCTCCAGAAACGCGATTCGTCTGAAAAAGTCAACTGTACAAGATCACCATTGACTTTTGGGGAATTTTGGTCAACCATGACTTTTGAAGTTTTGAATCATCAATATATGATATATGAAGTCATTTGATCAAGAAAAATCAAGAAAATCAATCAAGAATCAAAAAGTCAAAAGTTTGACTTTTCATACTTAGAAAAATTTCTAAGTGTTTTTCATGGTTTTTTCCAAACTTTGGAAGGGAATTTCTCAAAATTTCACCTACAAACTGAAAAAAACTTCCAACATGAAAGTTGTAGATTTTGATCCAATAAACAACTTTGACACATATATTTTTTTTTCATAAGATCAACCATTTAAGAGATATGGAGCTTCAAAGTTGGTACTTTTTGAAAACTTCACTCAAAATCTCATTTTCTTCAAAGTTCATGGATCTTTTTCACCCATTTCCTTAAAGGTCTTGAAGAAGCTTTCAACTAGGGTTTTGAAGTATGCAACATAAGCTTTCCAAAATGTCCAAGAGCATGAAAAAAACATGGAGTGTAGCCATGGTTTTGAATTTTGACATTAGTGAACTTTTCACTTGAAATTTCATGCCATTTTCACTAAGTTATGAACCAATTTGCCAAATGATCCAAGTAATGATACATAGAGGCAATAATTGGAGATATTTTTCTGATTTGAGATCAGAATGGAAGAGGATAAGAAGCTTGAGTTTTAACCATGGTTTGGTCACTTTAACCATTTTGCATTAAATGTAAAAGATTCCTTTTTATCTCTTAAGCCAAATCACCAATTCTTGAAGCAAGTTGCAAAGCTCTGAGTTCAGACACTTTGGCCTATAAATAGAGGTCCTTACCTCATTCAAAATCACACCAAAACCTCACAAAAGATAGGTTTTCTCTTTCTTTCTTGAATTGCAAGTTTTAAGTTTCAAAGAGAGGTAGAAAACTCAACCTCCAAACCCTTGAAGTTCTGGCCAAAGTAATGATTCTAACATCTCATAAACATCATATATGATGTGTTTGAACTATTCACACACCTCAAATCATCCCAAAACTCAGAATCATCATCTCACCTCCAAATATGCATAACACTAGCCTTATCATGCCAAAATCCATACCAAGCAAATTCTGTCCAAACTAACCTTCTAAACATCATCCATATACTTCATATGAACTGTTCCAACCATCATACATGATCTGAAACACCAAAATCACTAAGCTTGATTCTCACTTAAGTCATACTGCAGATCGGGTACCATAGATTGATCAAGAGGTTTCCAGTTCATTCCAGGCATTCAAACACCTTCCATAAGGTCCATTGATGCTGTCCAGATCAAGAAACAACAACTGGAACTCCTCATTTGCAGAATCCGATTCTCACTTTTGCCGTTTTTGAAGGTAAGCTACTTGAACTTCAAACTCTATGAATCATGCATCATGAATGAAATATGAACATACCATCTCATTTCTGCACACATGAGGATCATTAACCCTCAATCAATTGCTATTTATCTTGCACATACACGATTTTAGATTGAATCATAGAATTAGGGTTCTTCGTGTTCATCAGAAAATTAATGATCTTAGAGTGAAAATAAATGAAATTAAAGGTCACCATCTTGTTCCTTGTGAAAAACCGAGTGAGATAGACCCTTTGATCGATCAAAACAACACAGATTTGAAGAAGTTCAAAATTCAGTTAGGGTTGTGTTCTTGGCGCGTTTTTTCGTTCAAAGAATTCAAATAACTGTTTTAAAATATAATATATTGAACGCGTATCATAAACAAGCTGCACGCGCAGCTCAGTTGGTCCATGTTTTGGTTGGTAAGAGAGAGGGCGTGGGTTCAAACCCTTGTGGAGACAAAACATTTTTTTTAACAACTATTTTTCTTTCATTTTCTTTTACAACTTCATTTAATCATTTAACACATCAAATTAATTCATTTTTCATTCATTTTTTACACACTTTTTGTTTAACATATATATTTTAAGAATATAAAAAAAATCATCAAAAAATATTTATTTGATACATTTTTAAATAGGATTAAAATGACTTGTTTTTAAGTATTTTTAATACTTTTAAAATATTATTTTTCATTTGATTTTCAAACTTAATCACTTGTAAATATTTTTGGAGCAAACCCTAATCATCTAAGTGTTAATTGAAGATAATCTTTTTGTTTATCTTGATTAATTTGACTCCTTTCAAAATTCAAATCATTTTAAAAGCGATCGCGATTCTTCTCAAAAACGATAAACCATTTCTTTTTGATTTTCAAAGAAAACTATTGATTAAATCTTTTTAATTGATCAATTGATTTTCAAAACAATGTGGGGCCTCTCGAATATTAGAGAGTATAAGTCCCTTTCCTCTTTCTTTTACAGTTTTTCTTTGTACAGAAAATTCTTCCAAAACAAACTTTCAAACAGTTTTTCAAACGACGCGTCTGTAAATAAAACAATCAACCATGTTTTATAAAATATACCATGGGCCTCCATGTAGGTATAAGTCCCAAGCCCCTTTTGTACATACCCATTCCTGTACATGAAATTAGGTATTTCATTGTACACACACATTTTTGTACATATTTCAATCTGTTTTTTTACTTTGAATAACAAACCAAAAATGAAGGTTTCTTTAAATCTTCCCAAAAATATACCATGGGCCTCCATGTAGGTATAAGTCCCAAGCCTCTTGTAAATATTTTGTTTGCATAGCTTTTGAATAAATTCAAGTGGACCTCTCCTCGAGTATAAGTCCCGAGCCCCCGTGTATACAAGTGGAGCATGCTTACAGGTATATTTCCTTCATAAACTCCATTATATACACACACTTTGTCATATATAACTGTTCATATAACTGTTCATATTTGTTCATGTACTTGTTCATGTTTGTTCATATGTGTGTTATATATGCTTATTCAACTTAGTACAACACTAGGTTCCCCATAGCCTCCTATTGGGCTTCGTGCAAAGAATCTCCCTAGTTTAGGTTAGGACATAGAGTATGGTTTCCCGGTGAAATCGCTCTAAGAGCTCAAACCAACTATACCATGCCTCCCCTTGGGCTTTGTACAAACGAGTGACCCTCCCATAGCCTCCTCTTGGGCTTACAATGCAAGGACCCTGGATTGTCCCTCCCATAGCCTCCTCTTGGGCTTACAATGCAAGGACCCTCGGATAGCCTCCTCCTGGGCTTCGTACAAGGACCCACGGGCTTCTTATAAGCATCCCAAATATCCAAATCAAACCACCCTAGGAGATTAGACATTTTTCATCTTTATGATAGGAGTATCTCTTCTATATCATCACAAACAATCAATCAATCAAACTTTTTTGCCACAAGGCTGGCTAATCAATCAAACTTTTTTTGCCACAAGGCTGGCTAATCAATCAAACTTCTTTTTGCCACAAGGCTGGCTAATCAATCAAACCGTTTTGCCACCGTACTGGCTGATTAATCAAATTTTTTGTCACAAGGCTGACTTCATTGAAACTTTTGCCACAAGGCTGGCTGATTAATCAAAACTTTTTGTCACAAGGCTGACTTCATTGAAACTTTTGCCACAAGGCTGGTTAAACAAACAAAAACATCTTTATCATTCTAAGCGCCATAAGTGGCATGGCCCAGGGCTTATAATGAAAAGATTTTCAAACAAAATCAAACAGATGTATGTGATGATATAGATTAGATACATCGAACATTTAGATGACATTTGTCTCTTATCCTTTGCTTCCACTAGCATAAGTGGGAACTACGATTGCTCTGACTTTCTCAACATCCCTTTGAGAATACGTAGGCACAAGGTCGTATCCTTGGCGAGCAAAACTTCTCCCTCAAAACATTCAAACCTTAGCACCCGTAGACCCCGAGCTACAGATGCTCTGATTCCCTCTAAGGGATATGTATGCAGAGGATCGCGATGATCCTTGCGAGCATAATCAAACAAACACCTTAGGTCCCACCTATTTCATAAGAACCTCCACCACAACATAGAATGAAACAAACACAAAAAAAAAGCCTATAGAGAACTATAGATACGTTGGGTGCTAATACCTTCCCTTCGTATAACCAACCCTCTTACCCAAGATCTCTCCCCCACTTTTTAGGTTATTGCAGCTTTTTTCCTTTTCCTACTTTGGAAACAATAAAAAGTTTGGTCGGTTGATCAGTGCATTTTGATGCACATTCCTTTATGTTTGTACTTAGGCATTTCTATGGTTTGATTTGTTTATTTTTCTATTTTATTATGTTTTTATATTTTAATTCATTTTTATTGTTATTTGATTTTCGTATTTAATTTTCAGCTTTAGCAGTCTGCACGTAAACGATCAGAACTGGAGTTCCAGGAGTCCGATTGAGGCGTTCTAATAATCGACGGAAAGCTAAGAGAAAGATCTACAACTTTCGTGTTGGAGTCAAAGTCAGATTCGGAGCGCATATTTTCCAGAATTTCGTTTGAAGTTGCAGCATTAGTTTTATTTAGTTTTGGATCATTAGTTTTGGGCCTGGGTTATGTTTGTTTGACCCAGTTGGGTTATGACCCGAATTTCCTTTGTCTTCTCTTTAGTCTAGGTCTGGCCGTACAGCGGAATATCACTTTTACTTTTCACCAAATAATTTTGAAAGCTTTGTACGAATGATGAGGAACTAATCCCCGAAGGCAATTTCTGCTGGTTACGGTTTCCAATACTTTGAGGTTTTTAATCTTTAATCCAATTTCTTTTCCCTTTCGATATTAATCTATATGTCTTGTTTGCTTAATTCGAGTTATATAGAATATTATTGATTTATACCGATTGATTTATGTTCCTTGACTTTTATCGTACTTTATCGCTGCTTAATCGTTAAAGTGTGTATGTTGGAATCACGTTTGCTTAATTCGTGATTGTGCTTAATCCGTTTGCTTTATTCGGAAAATAGGAATGAAATCTTATAATGTCAATTTCGCTTGTTAATTGATGTTGTGATCGGTAGGGGAATAGAATCCGCTTAGGGGATTGAAGTTTAATGAACCAATGATAAGTCGGTAACCGAATCAGTAGAATTGTCGTTTTAGCTTAATTATTAATCACTTATTTTCATAAACAGCTTATTTCCAAAATCACTTATTTTAAGAACTTTTTATAATTTGAACACGAAACAACCCCCCCTTAATTCGAATTCCATTCGGTTAGTAACAACTAAGAATCCTTGTGAGACGATATTCGAGTCACTTGTTGCTATCTACAGTTTTATTCAAAATAACTCGTTTTTGACCCGCGTGCGACAGCGGATCAAATTGGCGCCGTTGCCGGGGATTCTTGTTATTATTAATCGTTTTTAGAGTCATAGGTTTAGTGTTCTCGCGTTTAGGTTGTATTTTCCTTACGGTTTTGGCCAGTCCGCGTATAGAGTCGAAAAAAAAAACGGTTATTTTGGAAAATTGAGTCTGATCGATAATCTTTTTTTCCTACTGGGAGCAGAAAAATTGTGCGATGAATACTCCCTTACTCTAGAAGAGTAAGGGAATTCGACCACAAATCGCCAAATTCATCGTTTTTCTATTTTTAATGAAATTTTTACTGTTTTCATAGAGTCGAAAAAATCCAAAAAAATTTCCAAAATTCTTATTTGTCTTAATTAGATTAAATGTTGTGTTTTTATATTTTTATGAATTTAGTTTAATCGTTTTTCTTCTTTCTATTTGTTTCTGCCTGTTCGGGACATAGTTGGTATTTCTGTGTTTGTTGATAATATGGCTGAACAAAGAACTTTGACGCAGTTGGCTGTCAATAATATGAACTATAATGGTTTATGTATTGACTATCCTGCGGCTGATGCACCTTTTGAATTGGAATATGGTTTAACACATTTGTTGCCTAGGTTTAATGGTTTTGCAGGTGAGGATCCGTATAAGCATTTGAATGAATTTCAGGTTGTGTGCTATGCACCTTTTGAACCTTCACTAGAGGATATTATCAAACAAATGGCTGAAAATAATCTTCAGTATCAACAACAAATAGATTCTACTCTTCAGACTTTGCAAACACAGATTGGACAACTTTCCACTTTGATGAATGCCATGCAACAAGCTCAACGACTAAACCAACAACCTTTGGAAGAGAATTCTATTTTTCAAATTGAGTCGCTTTCTGAAAATGTTGATGATACTCGTAATGATTTGCTTGCATCTGATTTTCCATCACTGTCTGATTTTGATGATGTTTACTCATGTTCTGATTGTACTGACACTAACATTTGTGTTGTATGTGCTGAGATTGATGCTGCCTTGCAGGGTAACATATTTACTACAGGTGAAGTTCTTATCGATGAAGCTGTTCATGCAGCTGATACTCTTGATATCCCGGCAACCTCAAGCACTCATTCCATTGAGCAGCCACCTTCCCCCGAGCTGAAACAACTTCCTGAAAATTTGAGATACGCTTATTTAGAGAGCAATAAAAAACTCCCGGTTATAATTTCTTCTAACCTTGATTTTGATCAAGAAAATAAGCTATTGCAGGTTTTGAAGAAGCATAAGAAGGTGATTGGGTGGACATTGGCCGACATTTCCGATATTAGCCCGTCCATGATTTTGCATAGGGTCTCAGTTGAAGGGGAAGATGAAACAAAATTAGGGAGGCAGCCCCTCAATCTTTTTATCTTTAGTGTTGTGGAAAAGATCACGTGTCCATTCAACACTTTTATTTATCGAAGATTCTTCTTTGATCCTGGAATAAAAGGCGAAGGCTTTAATAAAAGTTTCAAGTTCAATGGACATTACCCAAAGCTACTCCATGAGAATCCCACTTTGGAAGAAGAGAATGTAGAAGATCCTTCACTAGAAAAGGCTGCTTATGTGATCACCTATCCTCCTTGACCACGCGGGTGTGTTCTTTCCTTTCTCTCCCTCTTACTTTAATATTTATGTCTTTTCATTGAGGACAATGTATGTCTTAAGTGTGGGGGGAGGGAATCATTTATTTGTTTTGTTTTCTTTCAATTTTTTATTTGTTTTTGTTAGTATTTTGTTTAATTTCAATCAATAAAAAAATGCATCTTCTTGAAAGTTTTGGGCTACAGACTGATTTGAGTCGAGTTTGCGGAAACTTGGGAAAAATTCACAAGATCGGTATCGTTCTAACACCGTAAGTCTCCTGCATATGGAAATTGATTTGAATTTTTTATTATGTTTTAGCCTTAAATTCTCATTCTCTGACAGCTCTTGAGTAGTTTATTTCAGCAGTCAGCACCATCTCTCACACACTTTACGCAGGGAAGTCGATGAATATAAGTGAGTGTTCCGAAAAAAAAAATAATAAATAAATAAAAAGGGAATGCACCTTCTAAGTGTAGTGACCCTCACCCGGTCACTTAACCCAACGATTGTGGAACCCTCAAAAGAAAAAGTTGAAAAAGACTCTTTGTTAGTTGGTTCAGCGGTTTCTGGTGCTGAACTTGGTAGGGAGGATTACGGTCCGATCCCCCGCAACTACAACTGAGTAAACAAAGGGTTATGCCACGTAAGTACCAGAACCCCTTGCAAAAAAGGATCAGAGTCACTAACCGGTCGTCTTGCTATAAGTGTGTGGAGATAACGGGCTTAATGTGATTGCGCCTGAATGAAAAAGAGCAAAAAGGATGAGTAAGTTAGGCTATGGTATAATAATATGATTTGAATTGGTTTGTGTATTTAGGAGGCTTATGTCTGCATAAATGTGGTTAGTGTTCTAACGATGTCCTTTATGTGCAAGATTATTACCTGTCGATGCAAACTTACCCGAAGAAGATTTGTAGCCTAGGATGAGTAACTAATGATGTATTTGTGCCTTCTTTGTTTGGTTGTTCATTTTGCTCGGAGTGCAAAAGTTCAAGTGTGGGGGAATTTGATCAGTGCATTTTGATGCACATTCCTTTATGTTTGTACTTAGGCATTTCTATGGTTTGATTTGTTTATTTTTCTATTTTATTATGTTTTTATATTTTAATTCATTTTTATTGTTATTTGATTTTCGTATTTAATTTTCAGCTTTAGCAGTCTGCACGGAAACGATCATAACTGGAGTTCCAGGAGTCCGATTGAGGCGTTCTAATAATCGACGGAAAGCTAAGAGAAAGATCTACAACTTTCGTGTTGGAGTCAAAGTCAGATTCGGAGCGCATATTTTCCAGAATTTCGTTTGAAGTTGCAGCATTAGTTTTATTTAGTTTTGGATCATTAGTTTTGGGCCTGGGTTATGTTTGTTTGACCCAGTTGGGTTATGACCCGAATTTCCTTTGTCTTCTCTTTAGTCTAGGTCTGGCCGTACAGCGGAATATCACTTTTACTTTTCACCAAATAATTTTGAAAGCTTTGTACGAATGATGAGGAACTAATCCCCGAAGGCAATTTCTGCTGGTTACGGTTTCCAATACTTTGAGGTTTTTAATCTTTAATCCAATTTCTTTTCCCTTTCGATATTAATCTATATGTCTTGTTTGCTTAATTCGAGTTATATAGAATATTATTGATTTATACCGATTGATTTATGTTCCTTGACTTTTATCGTACTTTATCGTTGCTTAATCGTTAAAGTGTGTATGTTGGAATCACGTTTGCTTAATTCGTGATTGTGCTTAATCCGTTTGCTTTATTCGGAAAATAGGAATGAAATCTTATAATGTCAATTTCGCTTGTTAATTGATGTTGTGATCGGTAGGGGAATAGAATCCTCTTAGGGGATTGAAGTTTATTGAACCAATGATAAGTCGGTAACCGAATCAGTAGAATTGTCGTTTTAGCTTAATTATTAATCACTTATTTTCATAAACAGCTTATTTCCAAAATCACTTATTTTAAGAACTTTTTATAATTTAAACACGAAACAACCCCCCCTTAATTCGAATTCCATTCGGTTAGTAACAACTAAGAATCCTTGTGAGACGATATTCGAGTCACTTGTCGCTATCTACAGTTTTATTCAAAATAACTCGTTTTTGACCCGCGTGCGACAGCGGATCATCGGTACAAAAGAAAAATCATTTTTTTGAGCACTCGAGCCCAAAGAAGGCATCAGGTGTCTCATCCCGAAAAAAGACAACGATTTTTCGCCCGCGACAGAAAAATGGCGACTTCACTGGGGACGAAACTTTTTATTGTTTCCAAAGAAAGGTTTATTTCTATTTGTTTTGTTTTCATTTTATTCTTGTTACATGTGTGGTTCTTTGGTTCTGTTACTTCTGTGATTCTGTTACAAGTGATACATTATGGACAAATCCTAACCCGGATTAAGTACACATAAGAATTAGGTGGAGGGTATAGTCATGTATGGCATACAAGGAGTTCAGTCCTTAAAAAGTCAGCATGAGAATCCTTCCGCTCAGTGGAGGTTCCTTGTTGGTAGTATATGTTTAGCAAGTTCAGTTGCGAAGACATTATTGCTTTCATTGAACTGTAGAAGTTGAGTTGGCTGTAGAACCCCAACCCATCCTGGCCTTATTAGGTTGTGGTGCAGAAACTATTCAGGTGTAGACTTGGATTAGTTGTCATGCAGAGAACCACACTCAGACGAGTTTTTCTTGAGAATATTGCTGGCTCACAAGTTCAGTTGTGCAAGCCGGTAATATCCAAAAGAAAAATGTGGACTCTGACATATCAGTAGAACATGTTTTGCAGGTGATAAACCCTAGTACTATCCCATGTTTGGTTCTCTGACCTCATGCTCGTGACGCTGGACCGTTGAACTTGTGTGTACCATGTTTGTGTTACCATGTTTGTAGAGTTATGTTTGAATTACCATGTTTGCGCTACCATGTTTGTCGCGCCATGTTTGCTTTACCATGTTTGAATATGTGGCATCCATGCATCCATGCATTCATACATTCATTAAAAATCCATCTTTTCCCATAAAAACATGATTTTTCCAAAATTTTAGAGAATTTTTCCTTGCAAACATTATAGGATTAAGTGATGGAGTGGGTAAAAAGGCATACCAAGAAGTACGGTTTCAAAGCGCCTAATGTGGAAAGACTGAAAGAATTAGCATCTTTTGTACAAGATCCTTCCAATTTTAGGAAAAGCCATGGAAAGCTTTTGCCTATCTTGAACACTCATGTTGATGAAGGACTTCTCAAAACTCTGGTTCAGTTCTATGATCCCGTCTACCGGTGTTTCACCTTTCCAGACTATCAGTTGGTACCAACCTTGGAAGAATATGCCAATCTTTTGGGTATTCCTGTGTCTGACAAAATACCTTTCAATGGTTTGGAAGCCATTCCTAAGTCACCAGCCATTGCAGCGGGTATCCACTTGAAGAAATCTGAAATAGAAAGTAACTGGACTACCAAAGGAAACCTTCCGGGTTTGACTTCGCAGTTTCTAATAAAGAAAGCCTTTGATTTCATTGAAACTGGTAGCATGATAGCTTTTGAAGCTGTATTAGCCTTGCTCATTTATGGGTTGGTTCTGTTTCCCAACATCAACGACTTTGTTGATATCAACGCCATAAAGATTTTTCTGATTGGAAATCCTGTTCCGACTTTGCTTGGTGATGTGTATTTCTCTATTCATCACAAAAATCGCCAAGGTGGTGGAATCATTGTATGTTGTGCACCTCTTTTGTACAAATGGATTGTTTCACACTTACCTAAGTCTCCTATTTTCACGGAAAACCGAGAAGGTTTGCATTGGCCTCGAAGACTTATGTCCCTTACTAATAATGATATTCATTGGTATACCTTGGCTCGCTGCGGTACAGAAACCATTGATAGTTGTGGAGAGTTCGCCAACGTACCCCTCATTGGTACACAAGGAGGAATTAACTACAATCCGGTCCTAGCCCGACGACAACTCGGGTATGCAAATTTAGTTAAACCTGTTGGTCTCGCAGTGGAAAGTTACTTCTACCAAGAAGGGGAGGATCCTCAAGGGTTGAAAACAAGAATGGTAAGAGCTTGGTACGACGTCCGAAGAAAAGGAAAAGGTGAGATAAGGAACTGCATTGCTACGAACGCCTACACCAGCTGGGTGAAGAAAAGAGCAAAGGAGTTTCAAATGCCTTATGATTATGAAAAACCTATGTTCCTTGTGGTATCTCAACTACCCAATGTTCCCATTAACACTGTGGAAGAGTACTAGGAGATTTTAGCCAAGATGAGGTTAGAAAAGGACTCTTGGGAAGAAAAGTTTCGTAAAACTGATGAGGAAAATAAAAAGTTGAAGAAAAGAGTGAAAGATCACGAAGAAACTCTCTATTATCAAGATGGATGGCTCATGAGCAAAGATGAGAAGATCCGTCGGAAAGATGCCGCAATCAGGAGATACATCAAAGAAAGCAAGAGAAATCTTGAAGCCTCGACAAGCAACGCTCCGATACCTGACAATTGGAAGAATGTTGTTGACAAACTAAGGACCGAAAAGGCCGAGTTGAAAGCTTACTATGGGAAAGAAATCATGAAGCTCAAGCTGCACAACGCATTTGGTTCTTCGTCCGATGAGGATGTTTAGGATTTGTTTAGATTTTCATTTATCGTTTGCTTCTGTAAGGAGCTATGCTCCAATGTTGTAACATTTTCCCATTATTTCAATAAAAGAATTGTTTGTGTTCAAATATTTGCAAGGAAATAATCTTTAAAATATTTGGAAAAATCATAAATTTCTTTTTGCATATATACATTCTGCATATCGAGTCTGTTGTATAGAGTCTCATCTTTTGGATCTTTCTCCATTAGATCGTCAAGCTGTCGCGTCTCAAAGTTTCTCGACCGCGCTCGCAATCAGATCACAGATACAATACTCATTCAAGCAGAAGAAGAGTAATGGAACACTCTGAACAAGAGAATATTGAGCTCCGTGGTATGGTGACCACCCTTCAGGAAAAGTTGGAAAGTCTCACTACTCTGGTTGACTCCTTAATGGCCGCACAGAATCAGCCGCCGCCACCCAACAGTCAAGCAGCGGTAACATCTGAAGTCACTACTCCAGTTTCTACAGTTGCATTCAGCATTCCATCTTTCTCCATGCCAGAAGGTTGGGGCCCGCCTTTCAGCTTTGGTACAGGTTTCCGCCATAATTTCTCTGGGGTTCAAACAGCTACAACTGAAGCGCCTGCTGCACAAGGTTCGGCGTTTATTCCACATTCAGGGGTAACTTTTTCCCAAATCACTATGGCACTTTCTCAACCCACTATGACAGTTCCGACCCCTACGGTTCACACTGTTCCTTATCATGGCAATGAGATTTATCATGATCAAGGTGATAGCACAAATCAGTGTAATCTTGTGGAAGATCTCCAAGAACAATTCAACAAGATTCAATTGGAAGTCAAAGCTATTCGTGGCAAAGATTTGTTTGGAAAGAATGCCCAGGAGCTATGTTTGGTTCCCAGTGTACAAATACCAGCTAAATTCAAGGTCCCTGACTTTGAGAAGTACAAAGGTAGTTCTTGTCCACAAAGTCATCTCGTGATGTATGCCAGAAAGATGTCTACTTATGCAGATAATTGTTAGGAGTAAATTAATGGTAAATTCATGTGTTAATATAAGTGATTTCTTCTCTAAACCAATGCAAAAATGTGATGAATCCATAGGTTTTTATTAAGAATTGAACTGAATAAGTTTAGTTCATGTGTAAAGCAAATCGAATCACTTGTGGGTGTTATTGTTGCAGGTTTTGAGCTGAATAAGAACTTAAGAAGAATATGAGGAGGAAAGAAAGCTGGAAGTCTCAAAGGCTGAAGAAAAAGATGGAAAGTGCAAAGGGCGCGCCGCGAGAGTTCCTAGGCGCGCCGCGAAAATACTTCTGTTTGAGAGGCGCGCCGCGCCAGCCCGTTGCCGCGCCGCGGCCTCGGCGTTAAAAGCCCAAAACTTCTATTTAAAAGCCCTAGCTTCCAAGAGAAAAAGAACTTTTTGTGAAGAGCGAAATTAGGAGAGCAATCTGAAGGTGCAGCCACAATCATCAATTGAAGACCAATTCTCTATCAAGCGAAGACATTCCTTTGATGAAGATGAATTCTTCCATTAATCTTTGTATGTTCTTCATGTCTATGGAGAGCTAAATCCCTCTTGTTGAGTCTAAGGTAGTAGTTAACCTATGAATATACATTACCATTGATTAATTCCTGTGAACAATTGTTTGGATTTATTATCAATAAGAAACCTTGCTTTTAATTTACATCATTGTTGAATCTTTGATCGAAAGAAAGGATTTAACTTTTGCCCTAGGTTACTATATTGATTCAATTGCAATTTGCAGAGATGGAATTGTAATTGGGTTTTCATAATTATCGTTCTTAATTACTATTATCGTTATTGTGATTTGGAGAGATCGAATCTCATATCGGTAAAAGTTATCTAATTTGATTTGCAGACATGGAATCTTATTTGAGGATAAGTGAAGATAATGATTCAAAGGATTGTTCTATTGAGAATTCATTGATAATTGTATAGGATTAGGTTGATGAACCCTAAAGACTCAACATCTTTCTTTAATTGTTAACACAAAGTCCTTTACTTGCTTTTATTTTATTATTTGCTTTTGATATTATTATTAGTATAAAACAAACCAAACCAAATTTCTTCACTCAAAATAAACAACTATAGAACGGCAGTGATATTAACCAATCCCTGTGGATACGATATATTACAGAAAATATTTACCCACAAATACTTTCAACAAATTGGCGCCGTTGCCGGGGATTGGTGTCAATATTGCATGCATTGCAATAGTTCTTATTTTGAGTTAATTTTTATTTTCTCTATTTGGTTGTTTCACATGTTTGCTAGTTTTGCAGAAGATTGTGTATGCGCAGCAAAGTTTCTAGCGATCAACTTCTTTTTGATCCCGAGATCGAAAGGACCGCTAGGAGGTTAAATAGCAAAGCACGAAAAAGAGCGAACATAGCAAAAGCAAGAGACAACGCAACCGCGACATCGTCACAACAACAACAACTTGAAACCATTGACGAGTCGCAAGAAGGATTCTTCTTTCACGAACTATTCACGGAGGAAGAGCCGGAAGTTTTTATACAACCTACTGTTGGCAACATGGCTGCTAATGGTCCATGTGCTAATAGTCCAAGACTCAATCCTCAGTTCGCGAGAACTGCCGCCAACGGGCGACCGACAGAACTGAAGACCGGTATCATACAATTGATTTGTGCAAGTCCTTTCGCCGGATTGGACCATGAAGACCCGTACACGCATCTGACTCGATTCTATGAGTTAGCGGGTACTACGGGTGTCGCTCAAGCTGATGAGGAAGCATTATTTAAGAGGTTGTTCCCACACTCTTTGCTATCTAAGGCAAAGGATTGGTATCTGGATCAACCCGAGGTAGTGATGACAAATTGGAACACATTGGAAGAAAAATTTCTGGAAAGGTTTTACTCTCAAAACCGATTCTTCGAAGCAAAAACAGCAATAGCAGTATTTTCTCAAGGTAGTAATGAATCTTTGAATGAAGCATGGGAAAGGTATAAAGCTATGTTGAGAAAGTGCAAAGGACACGGTTTTTCAGACGTTGACCAAATCCATATGTTCCGTAACGGTCTCACAGCTACAAACAAGACACTTTTGGACGCCACAGCTGGTGGTTCTCTCATGTCCAAAACACCTGAAGAAGCTACTCAGATAATAGAGCGAATGGCTCTAAATGATCGTCAAGGCAATCATGATCGAACGGTAAGAGATAAGAAACCCGGAATGTTAGAGTTGAACAACAGTGATGCTCTACTTGCTCAGAACAAATTGCTAACTTCACAAGTGGAACTTTTGACACAACAAATGTCTAAATTACCACAACAGATCAAGGAGCTGAACTGGGTATCTAATTCATATCAAGTTGCTAAATGCGAATTGTGCAAGGGAGATCATCAAACAGGATTCTGTCCACCAGTGCAAGAAGAAGAAGTGAACTACATGAACAATAACCAAGGACAAAGGCAGAATCAATATCAGAATCAGCCATACCAACTAGGTTATCCACCAAGATATAACAATCAAGGGTACCAACAAAGGCCACCGAATCAAGGGTATCAACAACAAGCATTCCAACCATACACTCAACCACCACAACAACAGCAAGGAGGACAATCCAAGTTAGAGGAGACAGTGAATCAATTCATTCAAACATCAGTGATAAATCAGAAGAACCAGGAAGCTGCAATTAAAAATCTGCAAAATCAAGTGGGGCAAATAACACATCAGCTTACTCTACAAACACAAGGAGCCTTGCCAAACTCAACCGTGAAAAAACCGCAAGACCAAGAGAAAATTAATGCTGTTACAACAAGGAGTCAAAAGGGTTTAGAATCGGAAAAAGAGAAAGAGGAGCTAGGTGACCCTATAGCGATGGAGGTCGATCTGGAAATAAGAGAGAACCTAAAAGAGCCAGAGGTTGTAACACTACCAATGAAACCAGTTGAAGAAAAAAATAAGAAAGATGTTGAACAAGTGATTGAACCACCCCTCCTTTTACGACTGACAAAGAAGGATTCAAAAGAGAAAGACATTCGGAAGTTTACGTCCTTGTTCAAAAAGTTAGAAGTGAATTTATCTTTCTTTGAAGCACTGGAGCACGTGCCTGTGTATAAGAAATTTATGAAAGAGGTGTCGGTGAAAAAAAGACCACTAGAAGGAGAACCAAAAATTGCAATCGAGAAGTGTAGTATAGTCGCTGCAGCAAGAAAGATCCCAATTAAGAGAAAAGACCCTGGGGCGGTGGCAATACCATGCACTATCAAGAATATATCATTTAAAAAGGTACTTCTCGACTCTGGCTCTAGTGTGAGTTTAATGCCTTTATCCATTTTCAAAAAGCTTGAATTAGACAAGATTAGTGAAAGTAAGTCGCAATTACGGTTCGCCGATCACACTACTAAGAAATCTTATGGAATAGCGGAAGATGTACTAGTAGAAGTTGATAAGTTTGTTTTTCCTGTTGACTTCCACATCATGGACATTCCGGAAGATGAAGAAACTCCGATCCTTCTTGGGAGACCCTTTTTGTCGACAGGACGCTGTAATTTTGACATTGAAAAGGGGACGCTAACGCTAAAATCATTTGATGAAGAAGTAACCTTGAAGATGTTAGGAGTCAAGAAACATAGGTCAGGGGTAAATGAGAAAAATTCAACTGGTACACCGGAAGGTGCACAAGAAGGCAAAAAGCTAAAAAAACTCCAAGAAAAAGTCTCTAACATATCTTCTCCAATGAGACCAAAATATGATGATGTCAAAAGTCCTAAGAGGGCTAAGGAGAGTGATAAGAATGGGGAAGATAAAGTGAAGAGAAAAGCTATCCAGGCTTTTTACCTTCATGAGTTTGTGGGTATGGAAGTACAAAGTAGCGAGTGTTGGAAAAGGAAACACCCTCCATAAAACAAGGGGTAATGGACCGTCGAGCCATGCGACGTTAAACGAAGCACTTTGTGGGAGGTAACCCACACTTCTAATGTTTTATTTTTGTCTATTTTATTTCAGGAAATAATAAGGGAACCTTTCTGGTGAGAGCTAGGAAGAGGCAATTGATATTGCAATACCCTCTGTGAGTCAACCCTCCCGGGCTTGTCCTGAAACATTGAGGTCAATGTTTAGTTCAAGTTTGGGGGTGGATTTACTCTTTTGCATTTTTTTTTCAATTTTATGCTTTTATGTCGGGTATGTACGCCCAGTTAGAGTAAGTAGTCCCATAACAAAGCGAGAATCTCAAGCGAAGTATCAACAAGGAAGCAACATGTATGAAAAGTGGTAGGAAGTGAATGTTCAAAAATTTTTCACTTTCACTTTCTTTTTCAGTAAGTAACAAAGCAGGTATGAATTTTTGAACTCAAACTCTTAATGTGTGCAATGAAACTTAAGGTGTTAGTAAATACTGTCAGAAGTTCTTTATGGTACATTGTTTGTTGGATCGGCTTAGCCTTAACCATTGTGAGGAAAGCTGTCCATTGTTTACTATATGCAGGAGACCATCAATTGCTTTGACTTGTTTGTATCATGCTAAACCATTTGTTGCATCGTTTGTGGAAATCTGTGAAAGTGATTTAGGCACTTGTTTGAATCTGAGAGTTCTTTTAGCCTATTCCAATGAAAAAACTTATTTGCTTCTGTGAGAGTGTGATCCTTTGCTAACCATTCTTTGAGCCTGAGGTCAAGATAAGTATTATAATATACACCAAGGAAATAGCTGGTGAGTTTGATCTCAATAAAAAGTTTTGTTTTGGACCATCAACCATAAAATTTGGTGATGTGTTTTCTCTTTGACCTTTTTAGAAAGTAGGGGAGCATTCATATAATCTGAATACAGGTTGATCTCCAAGTTGGGGAGAGTCACATTCAAAATAAGAGTAAGTACTTATGGTAATCGGTGAAAGATAAAAGAAGTCGTAGCTTGAAAAAAAAAAAAAAAGAGAGAAGTAACAACGTTAGAATATAACGGTTGCTGAAAAAAAAAAAAAACAAAGTGAAAAAGAAAAAACAAGCTACGAATGAAAAAAGATGGACAGGTAAAGGAAGTAGAGTTTTAGAGAAAAAGAAATAAGTTATGAATTGGATGCTTCCCTATATTAGGAACAACCCTTGATTATCTTCTTTTCTTTGAATCTAAACCACATTACAACCATAGAAAGACCTTCTGATTCTCAGATTCCACAAGACTTGATGCGAGCAATTCGGTGAACGTATGATATGGATCTTTGTTGATTTAATTGTGTGGATGAGTGTTTAACCCCTCTTTTATTCATCATACTTTTTGATGAGAGTGATTAAGTGCTGATTCAATTACAATTGTGTAGTGTTTTGAACTTCTGGAGGTGATTTGCTTTCAAAGTTTGTTTCATGTGTATATTCTGAGTTTGCAGGTAGAAGAGGAGTATTTGGCTTAGTTACTGGATTGAACCACTTGAGAAAACCCTTTTTGAAAAAAACTTGTTGCTTGATTGTCGGTAAACTTTGCTGGAGGTAAGTAATTTTGTTTAGGGACAAACAAAACTCTAAGTTGGGGAGAGTTTGTTAGGAGTAAATTAATGGTAAATTCATGTGTTAATATAAGTGATTTCTTCTCTAAACCAATGCAAAAATGTGATGAATCCATAGGTTTTTATTAAGAATTGAACTGAATAAGTTTAGTTCATGTGTAAAGCAAATCGAATCACTTGTGGGTGTTATTGTTGCAGGTTTTGAGCTGAATAAGAACTTAAGAAGAATATGAGGAGGAAAGAAAGCTGGAAGTCTCAAAGGCTGAAGAAAAAGATGGAAAGTGCAAAGGGCGCGCCGCGAGAGTTCCTAGGCGCGCCGCGAAAATACTTCTGTTTGAGAGGCGCGCCGCGCCAGCCCGTTGCCGCGCCGCGGCCTCGGCGTTAAAAGCCCAAAACTTCTATTTAAAAGCCCTAGCTTCCAAGAGAAAAAGAACTTTTTGTGAAGAGCGAAATTAGGAGAGCAATCTGAAGGTGCAGCCACAATCATCAATTGAAGACCAATTCTCTATCAAGCGAAGACATTCCTTTGATGAAGATGAATTCTTCCATTAATCTTTGTATGTTCTTCATGTCTATGGAGAGCTAAATCCCTCTTGTTGAGTCTAAGGTAGTAGTTAACCTATGAATATACATTACCATTGATTAATTCCTGTGAACAATTGTTTGGATTTATTATCAATAAGAAACCTTGCTTTTAATTTACATCATTGTTGAATCTTTGATCGAAAGAAAGGATTTAACTTTTGCCCTAGGTTACTATATTGATTCAATTGCAATTTGCAGAGATGGAATTGTAATTGGGTTTTCATAATTATCGTTCTTAATTACTATTATCGTTATTGTGATTTGGAGAGATCGAATCTCATATCGGTAAAAGTTATCTAATTTGATTTGCAGACATGGAATCTTATTTGAGGATAAGTGAAGATAATGATTCAAAGGATTGTTCTATTGAGAATTCATTGATAATTGTATAGGATTAGGTTGATGAACCCTAAAGACTCAACATCTTTCTTTAATTGTTAACACAAAGTCCTTTACTTGCTTTTATTTTATTATTTGCTTTTGATATTATTATTAGTATAAAACAAACCAAACCAAATTTCTTCACTCAAAATAAACAACTATAGAACGGCAGTGATATTAACCAATCCCTGTGGATACGATATATTACAGAAAATATTTACCCACAAATACTTTCAACAATAATCATCAGTTGCTCATCCATTACTTTTAAGACAGTTTGACTGGTGCCGCACTGAAGTGGTACACAGGTTTGGATAGCACCAATATTCGGACTTTCAACGATCTAGGTGAGGCCTTTGTCCGACAATACAAGTATAACTCGGATATGGCTCCAGACAGAGATCAGCTCCGATCCATGGCTCAGAAAGATCATGAAGCTTTCAAAGAGTATGCCCAACGATGGAGAGAAACTGCTGCTCAGATTAATCCACCGTTAAAAGAGAAAGAGATGACAAAGATCTTCTTGAATACTCTCAGTCCGTTTTATTATGAACGCATGATTGCTAGTGCTCCAAGTGATTTCACCGAAATGGTAAACATGGGGATGCGTCTAGAAGAAGGAGTCCGAACCGGACGTCTGACTAAAGAAGGTGGATCTTCGAGTGGAACCAAAAAGTTCGGAAGTGGTTTCCAAAAGAAGAAAGAACAAAGTGTTGACATGGTGTCCCAAGGAAAGCCAAGAGGAAACGTCAATCGTCAACAACAGATTGCTGCTATTGCGCCAGTCGTTAACACAACACCAAATCCGGGATTTACCCCGCAGTTTCAGCAACAATAGCCTCGACAACAGGCTCAGCAGTTTAACAATAATCAGAATCGTGTGCAAAGAGCTCCACAGTTTGATCCGATTCCAATGACCTACACAGAATTGTACCCTGCTTTGATTGAAAGAGGTCTTGTTCAAACTAAAGCACCACCACCAGTACCTGAGACACTCCCATGGTGGTACAAAGCAGAGGTCTCATGCCCTTATCATCACGGAGCACCTGGCCATGATCTTGAGCATTGCATAGCTTTGAAATATGAAGTTCAGAGGTTGGTTAGATCTAATCTCCTCTCGTTCAGAAATTTGAATCCAAATGTGCAAGCAAATCCACTGCCCAATCATGGAGGGCATGTTGTAAACATGGTGTATGGATGTCCTGGTCCGTACCGAGTCTATAATATCAATTTCTCAAGAGCCGATTTGGTACAAATGCACGCTACTCTCTGTCAAGGGCCGAATTTTCGCCAGCATCACTACGGTTCCTGTAGCATATGTTGTGTAGATCCTCACGGATGTTCGATTGTGAGAAGAGATCTCCAAGTGCTGTTGGATAATGGTACTATTCAGATCTACAGAAATAGGGATGTAAATGAAGTTAACGTGATAGGATGTTATTCGCATGAGCTTTTAGTCTCAGATATCAACTCGGAAATGCCTAAAGTTAACGTCATCATTCCTCATTTCAACATGCCCGAACGCATAGAAGTTACTTACAACAAGCCAAAGGTTCCTATTGCTCCTTTGATCATCTGTCTACCTGGACCTGTTCCTTATGACTCTGACAAGGCAGTTCCATACAACTACAATGCAACAATGATAAAGGATGGATAAGAAGTTCCTTTACCAACTCTTTCATCTGTCTTGAACATCGCTGATGTGAGTCGAGTAACAAGAAATGGACGTGTGTATACTCCACTACCTCCAAAACAACCTGTTACTCCTGCAACCAGACAAAATCCTGTTAATACACCAGTGGGGAATCCTGTGGAAACTCCTGTCAGTAATACAAGCACTGATGTTGGTCAGTCCAGTGGAACCAATGTCAATCCAGATTTCGATGAAATTTTGAAGCTTATCAAAAGAAGTGAATACAAGATTGTGGATCAGCTTATGCAGACTCCTTCAAAGATCTCAATACTTTCATTGCTTTTAAACTCAGAAGCCCACAGGGAAGCCCTGATGAAGGTCTTAGATCAAGCTTTTGTGGATCATGATGTGACTGTTGATCATTTTGATGGGATAATAGCTAACATAACAGCTTGCAACAATTTAAGCTTATGTGATGAAGAACTCCCCGAGGAGGGTAAAAATCACAATCTTGCTTTGCACATTTCTATGAACTGTCAGTCAGACTCTTTGTCCAATGTACTGGTAGACACCGGATCTTCCTTGAATGTTATGCCAAAGACGACTCTTGCTCGCTTATCTTACCAAGGAATGCCTTTGAAGTTCAGTGGTGTAGTTGTCAAAGCATTTGATGGATCGCGAAAATCTGTTATTGGCGAAGTCAACCTTCCCATGACAACTGGTCCACATACATTTCAAATCACCTTCCAAGTCTTAGACATTCAAGCTGCTTATAGCTGTCTGTTGGGACGACCATGGATTCATGAAGCAGGGGCAGTAACTTCTACACTCCATCAAAAGTTAAAATTTGTAACAAATGGAAAATTGGTAACGATAAGTGGAGAACAAGCCTTGATGGTGAGCCATTTGTCCAATTTCTCTTTCATAAGTGCCGATAATGAGGAAGGAACGCAGTTCCAAGGTCTCTCTTTAGAAGACGAATCTTCCAAAAAGAAAGCATCGATCTCTTCTTACAAAGAGGCAGTAAAAGTAGTGAAAGATGGAACTACCACTGGCTGGGGGCAAGTTGTGGTCCCGACCAAGAATGAAACTAGAGCAGGGCTCGGATGTTCACCAACATTCTCAAACTGCACTAAGAAGGATGAAACCCTTCGTCCGATCAAAGATACATTCATTAGTGGAGGATTCCTTAACCCGATTCCTCAAGAGGTTAATGTCCTTATCAAAGAATGCATCGAAGAAGGTCTCTCTGATACTGAAGAAGAATGGAAATGTTACCTCAATGACTCAGGATATATATCTCAGGAAGAACCATATCCTCCTTCGAAGAAACCCAAAGGCAAAGAAACTGAGCCCGTTCCTGCAGAGATCTGGGACACCTTGGGACAACCAAGTGGAAAATTTGATTATATGGTGAAATACACTGCACCTGAAAGTTCAAAGGTTGCGATTGAGGACATCCAACCAACTGGATGGGGAGATCCCTTTGAGTATAATAGTCAACCAGAAGAGGCCTACAAATGCTGTCAATTTTCTCAGCAGCCTGAAATTACTGAAGATTTCGGCTTCAACGCATCTACCAAGATTTATAATCCTGAAGATGGTTATTATCACATAAATGCCATTTTTGAAGATGAAGGGGAAGATGGTCCCGCAACTGGCTCAGAAAGTGTCGCTGACAATGAGTCTCTTCATCCTGGAGACTGGGAAATACATCCTGAAAATTCTGAAGATTGTGACTCGTCTTATGCTCTTCAAGAGGTAGAAGAAGACCGTTTCAACTCTACAAAGAACAAGGGTGACAAACCAGGGCCTTCAAATCCTGCTCGACCAGCGGTCAATGTCAATACTGAAGATAATTCTGAGGAGAATTTTCCTGAATACATAATACACAGAGGAGTTCGTTGCTACTGGAAGGCTGTCGACGTTCCGAATGTTGTTCGCCGCTCAAAGTAATCACCTCGCTGTTATTTCGACCTCCTGCCTTGCCCAAAGCAGAGAGATGTTTTATAGGGCTTTGCTTTTAAATGTTCCGCCCGAATAACTTTGTGTATAGGGCTTTGTTTTAAAAGTTTCCCTCTTTGTCCTGCCCAAGACAAATGAGTTTGTGTTTAGGGCTTTGTTTCAAAAATGAATCATAAATAAAGCGTCATTTTGAATTCCCTACATTATATGTTTTATTTTTGCCTTTTTTCTGGAAATGGTAATCCTAAAAAACCAAAATAAAATAAAAAAAAACTTTTTCAAAAAAAAAATCTGCATACACTCTTGCATTCATAAATTTTCTGAAATAATATATAAATCACATGTGCAGATTTACTATTGATAAACCCATTGAATGCAATAACCCTATGCCCTCTCCCAACTTTGAGTTTCCTGTGTTCGAAGCCGAAGAAGAGGACGAAGAGGAGATCCCGGACGAGATCTCTCGATTACTTAAGCACGAGGAAAGAGCCATTCTGCCTCACAAAGAGCCTTTAGAAAAAATCAACTTGGGTTCTGAAGAAGACAAAAAAGAAGTGACCATTGGATCGCTGCTTGATGCTGATATCAAGAGTAAGTTGACAGACCTTCTCAAAGAATATGTTGACGTGTTTGCTTGGTCCTACCAAGACATGCCTGGGTTGGATACCAATATTGTTCAGCATTACTTGCCATTGAAGCCAGAATGTCCACCAGTTAAGCAGAAGGACTCACCCTGACATGGCTAACAAGATCAAAGTGGAAGTTCAAAAGCAACTCGACGCAGGTTTTCTTGTCACCTCTGAATATCCTCAATGGTTGGCCAACATAGTGCCAGTCCCAAAGAAAGATGGCAAAGTCAGAATGTGTGTTGACTACCGTGACTTGAACAAAGCCAGTCCAAAAGATGACTTTCCATTACCGCATATCGACATGCTGGTTGATAACACTGCTAAGTTCAACGTCTTTTCCTTCATGGACGGGTTCTCCGGTTATAATCAGATCAAGATGGCTCCTGAAGACATGGAGAAGACATCTTTCATCACCCCATGGGGTACCTTTTGCTACAAAGTGATGTCGTTTGGATTAAAGAATGCAGGCGCAACTTACCAAAGAGCGATGACTACTCTCTTTCATGACATGATGCATAAAGAAATTGAAGTTTATGTGGACGACATGATAGCCAAGTCCAGCACAGAAGAAGAACATATTGAATACCTTTTGAAGTTGTTTCAACGGTTAAGGAAATATCAGCTTCGCTTGAATCCTAACAAATGTACTTTTGGGGTTAGATCTGGAAAACTCTTGGGTTTCATTGTTAGCCAAAGAGGTATTGAAGTAGATCCCGACAAAGTCAGAGCTATTCAAGAGATGCCTGCACCAAAAACTGAAAAGCAAGTAAGAGGATTTCTCGGACGATTGAACTATATCTCCAGATTTATCTCTCAAATGACTGCTACATGTGGGCCAATTTTCAAGCTTCTCCGCAAAGATCAAGGGGTTGTATGGACTGAAGATTGCCAGAAAGCGTTCGACAGTATCAAAGAGTACCTGTTAGAACCACCAATATTGATTCCTCCAGTTGAAGGAAGACCATTAATCATGTACCTTACTGTGTTGGAAGAATCCATGGGTTGTATGCTTGGACAACAAGATGAAACCGGTAAGAAGGAGCATGCCATCTATTACTTGAGTAAGAAATTTACAGACTGTGAGTCTCGTTACTCCATGCTCGAAAAAACATGTTGTGCTTTGGCTTGGGCTTCAAAACGTCTCCGCCAATACATGATCAACAATACTACTTGGTTAATCTCCAAAATGGATCCGATCAAGTATGTCTTTGAAAAGCCTGCCTTAACAGGAAGGATTGCCCGATGGCAAATGCTGTTATCCGAATATGACATTGAATACCGTGCTCAAAAAGCGGTTAAAGGAAGCATTCTCGCTGATCATTTGGCGCATCAACCAATTAATGAATATCAATCTCTCAAGTTTGACTTTCCCGACGAAGATGTCTTGTACTTAAAGATGAAAGACTGTGACGAACCGTTACCTGAAGAAGGTCCTGATCCTGGATCAAGATGGGGCCTAATTTTTGATGGAGCAGTAAACGCATTTGGCAATGGAATTGGGGCAGTTATCATCACTCCCAAGGGTACTCATATCCCGTTCTCTGCCAGACTGCTATTTGATTGCACCAACAACATTGCAGAATATGAAGCTTGTATCATGGGTCTCGAAGAAGCCATTGACTTAAGGATCAAAATCCTCGACATATATGGAGATTCAGCCCTCGTGATCAACCAAATCAAAGACAAGTGGGAAACTTACCACCCTGGCTTGATTCCTTACAGAGATTATGTAAGACGACTGTTGACTTTCTTCAACAAGGTGGAATTGCACCATATACCTCGAGATCAGAATCGAATGGCAGACGCCTTGGCTACTCTATCTTCCATGTTCAAAGTCAGTCACTGGAATGATGTGCCTAAAGTCAGAATCACGCGCCTTGAAAGGCCCGCCTATGTGTTTGCAACTGAAGCAGTCATCGATGATAAACCGTGGTTCCACGACGTCAAACGCTTCCTTCAAACTCAAGAGTACCCACTTGGGGCATCAAACAAAGATAAGAAAACTCTAAGGAGACTTTCTGGCAGTTTCTTCCTGAACGGGGATGTGCTATACAAAAGAAATTTCGACATGGTTTTGCTCAGATGCGTGGACAGACACGAAGCAGACATGTTAATGCATGAAGTGCATGAAGGGTCCTTTGGAACTCATTCAAATGGGCATGCAATGTCCAAAAAGATCTTAAGAGCAGGATACTATTGGTTGACAATGGAATCTGATTGTTGTAAACACGTGAAGAGATGTCACAAGTGCCAGATCTACGCAGATAAGATCCATGTGCCACCGACTCTACTCAACGTTCTTTCATCTCCGTGGCCTTTCTCCATGTGGGGTATCGACATGATTGGAATGATCGAACCGAAAGCTTCAAACGGTCATCGTTTCATCTTGGTGGCTATTGATTACTTCACCAAATGGGTCGAAGCAGCATCTTATGCCAATGTTACAAGACAAGTGGTTGTGAGGTTTATCAAGAATAACATCATTTGCCGATATGGTATTCCCAGCAAGATCATTACTGACAATGGTTCAAACTTAAACAACAAGATGATGAAAGAATTATGTGAGGAATTCAAGATTGAGCATCATAACTCTTCTCCTTATAGACCAAAAATGAACGGCGCCGTCGAAGCCGCCAACAAGAACATAAAGAAGATCGTCCAGAAAATGGTCGTCACTTACAAAGACTGGCATGAAATGCTGCCATTTGCTTTACATGGGTACCGTACTTCAGTGCGTACTTCAACAGGGGCAACTCCCTTTTCTCTAGTATACGGCATGGAAGTTGTGCTCCCCGTAGAAGTTGAAATCCCATCAATGAGAGTCCTCATGGAAACTAAGTTATCAGAGGCTGAATGGTGTCAAAGCAGATACGATCAGTTGAACTTAATCGAAGAAAAACGTATGACTGCTCTATGCCATGGACAGTTGTACCAAGCAAGGATGAAACACGCTTTCAACAAAAAGGTTCGACCTCGTGAATTTCGAGAAGGCGACCTCGTGCTTAAAAAGATCTTGTCTTTTCAACCAGATTCTAGGGGCAAATGGTCTCCTAATTACGAAGGCCCGTATGTTGTCAAAAGAACATTTTTCTGGCGGCGCCATGACTCTTGCAACCATGGATGGTGATGAACTCCCACATCCTGTGAATGCTGATGCAGTCAAGAAATACTTTGTCTAAAAAAGAACAAAAGAACAGCTCGGTAAGTCGAAAACCCACAAAGGGCGACTTAGGCAAAAATGAGCGTCTCGGTTGACTGAAAACCCGAAAGGGCGGTCCAGGCAAAAATTAGAGACAATAAACAGAAAAAAATTCATCCTGGTAGATTGAAAACCTGAAAGGGCAATCTAGGCAAAAATTAGGGATTTATGACAAAGTAACTGCATCAGTCCATATTTCGTCACCTGAGGAGTCTTTTTCATCAAAGGATCTTCAATCAAATCATCACCGATCTGAAGCAACAAGCACAGTTAGAACTCAAAGTTGTTGGGGGGAATAATGGTTATTGCTTTCAATGTAGCCTTTTCCGCGTAATTACCATTTCCAACTTTTGTAAATACTCTATGGAATCACGCCTTTAGCTGATTACCATCCTATTAAATAAATTTGAGCCTTGTGCCCACTTGTTTGCAATCTCTAATTTCTTTTAGCTTGCAAAATGACGCTTTAATTGTGTTATTCACTTTTGAGAAAAAGAAAAAAAAAGTTTTAAATGAATTTACTTTCCTTTTTCAAAATAAAAGCGAAATTTTCCTTTGAGTTGTGAACAAGAGAAGGAACATCAACAGCTATCTCCATAGGACGAATCAAAGATTATGATAGGAAAAGCTCTTCTATCCCCAGTGAAGAAGCTCTTCCATCCCCAGTGAAGAAGCTCTTCTATCCTCAGTGAAGAAGATCTTTCATCTCCAGTGAAGAAGTTCTTCCATCTCAGTAAGAAAAATTGCTCATCTTCCCCAGAGAAGTTTAAAGCACGCAACACCATTCATCACCTGTGTTATCTACACCGTGATTGAAGAACATTTGCCAAGTATCTGGTTGTATTGCGACGTCGGTCCCTCTCCAACATACTTCTTTGTCTGTCAGTATTGTCAGCATGCATACGACATTCATGACATTCATCATTCATACATATTTGCATCATTTATGCATTCTTGCATTTTTCAAATGTTTGTTTTGAAAACACTTGTTTAGGATATATCTATCCTCAAAAAAAGAAAAGAAAGAAGAAAGAAAGAAAAAAAGAAAAAAGAAACAGGTATGGGCGTGTCATCTCTCCAGTAGGTTGTCACCCATAAGCAGAAAGAACATCTTCTTTCTCCAGTTCCCCACTAAGATCATTCCTCGTGGAAGAAGGTTGCTTTAGTTTTCTCCTCTCAAAACGAAAGAGAAAATCCCCAGTTGAGTTCATTCCTCATGGGTACAAAGTCTTGTTTGACTGTCTCTTTCCAATTCATTCTTGGTTAGAACCTTGTCTTTACCAAAAATTCAAATTCCGATTCCTCAAATAGAATCGTGAAAAACAGACAATAAGCAATAGCCTCATCGTTCGAACAGCTTATGTCTCTTCCAAAAGACTTTTCCTCTCAAGGGAATCAATCATGAAGACCATTTGACAAACCAGGGCCTTATTACTGTTCACAAGGCTGAATAACCAGTAATTTCCCTAGCAAAGTCTCCAGAATCATTTTATCACTTGGCTGATAATTGATCGTGTCTTCAAAACCACTATCACGAGGCTGGTAGTCGGTAACCTTTTGTTCTGGTTATATTATTAACATGTCTATCCCTGTGCTGATAGTCGGTAATGTCGATAGGTAAGCTTTTCTTACAAAGCTATCATGCCCCGGTGAAGCATACACTTGCTTCCCCGAAAAGAAAGAAAACGGATTCTCTTCCTAAAACGGATTGAGGTATCCTTCCCGATCTCTTTTCCCCAGCGGAGTCAGTTCTTGATATCCCCTCGGTAAAGATATACTTGCATCATTCGCAATTTTGGTATCTTAGGTCCAAAATTTGCGCCTTCTGATATTTAAGTCTCTTCCACCCTATCAAAACGAAGATTTTTAATCTTCATGTCTCAGGTTGAAGAAACTTAAATAGGGGCATCTGTCATACCCCAATTTTTGACCTAAGATACCACCTCATATTATAGCATATGCATCATTTGCATCTCTAACAAATTGCATAGCTTGTGTTTGCTACTTGTGACTCAGCAGGATTTAATCAAGAAATCACTCATCAGTACAAGTAAAAATCAATTAGGGTTTTGTTCTCCCTTCATCTCAAATGAATCATCTTCATCAACAGTCAACATTTGGTTCTCAGAGATTCATTTCAACAAGCTCAAAGGCTCTGAATCAACCAGATTAGGGTTTTGACTGAAGCTAGCATACTCCAGACTTTTGCTCAGGATTTGACCTAATGACTTGGGACATGATATCAAGACCCCAAGTGCATCATTTTGACCTAATCCATTGGCTCAGAACATCTCTTACACAAGGATTGGTCAACAGTGAATTTTCAAATCATCAGATTAGGGTTTTGAACTATCAGGGACTGAAATCAGGGATCACATTTGGGAAACCCTAAAAATCCCCAGGAAGTCAATCAAAGGTTTCAATCATCTTCAAATAATCCCTATGACAACATCCAATGGAAATTGCATCTCAATTCAAGATCCACAGTCATCAATTTCATCAGGTCGACAATTAGGGTTTTTGACCTAATTCACTGAACCACTGACTTTTTAATCAGGACATGGTGCCACAACTCAAATCATGGCTCAATATCCTCTAATGCCTCAATATGATCCATTCATACCATTCATTTGATGAGGATAGCCTGGTTCATTGGAAATCTCCAGAAACGCGATTCGTCTGAAAAAGTCAACTATACAAGATCACCATTGACTTTTGGGGAATTTTGGTCAACCATGACTTTTGAAGTTTTGAATCATCAATATATGATATATGAAGTCATTTGATCAAGAAAAATCAAGAAAATCAATCAAGAATCAAAAAGTCAAAAGTTTGACTTTTCATACTTAGAAAAATTTCTAAGTGTTTTTCATGGTTTTTTCCAAACTTTGGAAGGGAATTTCTCAAAATTTCACCTACAAACTGAAAAAAACTTCCAACATGAAAGTTGTAGATTTTGATCCAATAAACAACTTTGACACATATAATTTTTTTTCATAAGATCAACCATTTAAGAGATATGGAGCTTCAAAGTTGGTACTTTTTGAAAACTTCACTCAAAATCTCATTTCAAAGTTCATGGATCTTTTTCACCCATTTCCTTAAAGGTCTTGAAGAAGCTTTCAACTAGGGTTTTGAAGTATGCAACATAAGCTTTCCAAAATGTCCAAGAGCATGAAAAAAACATGGAGTGTAGCCATGGTTTTGAATTTTGACATTAGTGAACTTTTCACTTGAAATTTCATGCCATTTTCACTAAGTTATGAACCAATTTGCCAAATGATCCAAGTAATGATACATAGAGGCAATAATTGGAGATATTTTTCTGATTTGAGATCAGAATGGAAGAGGATAAGAAGCCTGAGTTTTAACCATGGTTTGGTCACTTTAACCATTTTGCATTAAATGTAAAAGATTCCTTTTTATCTCTTAAGCCAAATCACCAATTCTTGAAGCAAGTTGCAAAGCTTTGAGTTCAGACACTTTGGCCTATAAATAGAGGTCCTTACCTCATTCAAAATCACACCAAAACCTCACAAAAGATAGGTTTTCTCTTTCTTTCTTGAATTGCAAGTTTTAAGTTTCAAAGAGAGGTAGAAAACTCAACCTCCAAACCCTTGAAGTTCTGGCCAAAGTAATGATTCTAACATCTCATAAACATCATATATGATGTGTTTGAACCATTCACACACCTCAAATCATCCCAAAACTCAGAATCATCATCTCACCTCCAAATATGCATAACACTAGCCTTATCATGCCAAAATCCATACCAAGCAAATTTTGTCCAAACTAACCTTCTAAACATCATCCATATACTTCATATGAACTGTTCCAACCATCATACATGATCTGAAACACCAAAATCACTAAGCTTGATTCTCACTTAAGTCATACTGCAGATCGGGTACCATAGATTGATCAAGAGGTTTCCAGTTCATTCCAGGCATTCAAACACCTTCCATAAGGTCCATTGATGCTGTCCAGATCAAGAAACAACAACTGGAACTCCTCATTTGCAGAATCCGATTCTCACTTTTGCCGTTTTTGAAGGTAAGCTACTTGAACTTCAAACTCTATGAATCATGCATCATGAATGAAATATGAACATACCATCTCATTTCTGCACACATGAGGATCATTAACCCTCAATCAATTGCTATTTATCTTGCACATACACGATTTTAGATCGAATCATAGAATTAGGGTTCTTCGTGTTCATCAGAAAATTAATGATCTTAGAGTGAAAATAAATGAAATTAAAGGTCACCATCTTGTTCCTTGTGAAAAACCGAGTGAGATAGACCCTTTGATCGATCAAAACAACACAGATTTGAAGAAGTTCAAAATTCAGTTAGGGTTGTGTTCTTGGCGCGTTTTTTCGTTCAAAGAATTCAAATAACTGTTTTAAAATATAATATATTGAACGCGTATCATAAACAAGCTGCACGCGCAGCTCAGTTGGTCCATGTTTTGGTTGGTAAGAGAGAGGGCGTGGGTTCAAACCCTTGTGGAGACAAAACATTTTTTTTAACAACTATTTTTCTTTCATTTTCTTTTACAACTTCATTTAATCATTTAACACATCAAATTAATTCATTTTTCATTCATTTTTTACACACTTTTTGTTTAACATATATATTTTAAGAATATCAAAAAAAATCATCAAAAAATATTTATTTGATACATTTTTAAATAGGATTAAAATGACTTGTTTTTAAGTATTTTTAATACTTTTAAAATATTATTTTTCATTTGATTTTCAAACTTAATCACTTGTAAATATTTTTGGAGCAAACCCTAATCATCTAAGTGTTAATTGAAGATAATCTTTTTGTTTATCTTGATTAATTTGACTCCTTTCAAAATTCAAATCATTTTAAAAGCGATCGCGATTCTTCTCAAAAACGATAAACCATTTCTTTTTGATTTTCAAAGAAAACTATTGATTAAATCTTTTTAATTGATCAATTGATTTTCAAAACGATGTGGGGCCTCTCGAATATTAGAGAGTATAAGTCCCTTTCCTCTTTCTTTTACAGTTTTTCTTTGTACAGAAAATTCTTCCAAAACAAACTTTCAAACAGTTTTTCAAACGACGCGTCTGTAAATAAAACAATCAACCATGTTTTATAAAATATACCATGGGCCTCCATGTAGGTATAAGTCCCAAGCCCCTTTTGTACATACCCATTCCTGTACATGAAATTAGGTATTTCATTGTACACACACATTTTTGTACATATTTCAATCTGTTTTTTTACTTTGAATAACAAACCAAAAATGAAGGTTTCTTTAAATCTTCCCAAAAATATACCATGGGCCTCCATGTAGGTATAAGTCCCAAGCCTCTTGTAAATATTTTGTTTGCATAGCTTTTGAATAAATTCAAGTGGACCTCTCCTCGAGTATAAGTCCCGAGCCCCCGTGTATACAAGTGGAGCATGCTTACAGGTATATTTCCTTCATAAACTCCATTATATACACACACTTTGTCATATATAACTGTTCATATAACTGTTCATATTTGTTCATGTACTTGTTCATGTTTGTTCATATGTGTGTTATATATGCTTATTCAACTTAGTACAACACTAGGTTCCCCATAGCCTCCTATTGGGCTTCGTGCAAAGAATCTCCCTAGTTTAGGTTAGGACATAGAGTATGGTTTCCCGGTGAAATCGCTCTAAGAGCTCAAACCAACTATACCATGCCTCCCCTTGGGCTTTGTACAAACGAGTGACCCTCCCATAGCCTCCTCTTGGGCTTACAATGCAAGGACCCTGGATTGTCCCTCCCATAGCCTCCTCTTGGGCTTACAATGCAAGGACCCTCGGATAGCCTCCTCTTGGGCTTCGTACAAGGACCCACGGGCTTCTTATAAGCATCCCAAATATCCAAATCAAACCACCCTAGGAGATTAGACATTTTTCATCTTTATGATAGGAGTATCTCTTCTATATCATCACAAACAATCAATCAATCAAACTTTTTTGCCACAAGGCTGGCTAATCAATCAAACTTTTTTTGCCACAAGGCTGGCTAATCAATCAAACTTCTTTTTGCCACAAGGCTGGCTAATCAATCAAACCGTTTTGCCACCGTACTGGCTGATTAATCAAAGTTTTTGTCACAAGGCTGACTTCATTGAAACTTTTGCCACAAGGCTGGCTGATTAATCAAAACTTTTTGTCACAAGGCTGACTTCATTGAAACTTTTGCCACAAGGCTGGTTAAACAAACAAAAACATCTTTATCATTCTAAGCGCCATAAGTGGCATGGCCCAGGGCTTATAATGAAAAGATTTTCAAACAAAATCAAACAGATGTATGTGATGATATAGATTAGATACATCGAACATTTAGATGACATTTGTCTCTTATCCTTTGCTTCCACTAGCATAAGTGGGAACTACGATTGCTCTGACTTTCTCAACATCCCTTTGAGAATACGTAGGCACAAGGTCGTATCCTTGGCGAGCAAAACTTCTCCCTCAAAACATTCAAACCTTAGCACCCGTAGACCCCGAGCTACAGATGCTCTGATTCCCTCTAAGGGATATGTATGCAGAGGATCGCGATGATCCTTGCGAGCATAATCAAACAAACACCTTAGGTCCCACCTATTTCATAAGAACCTCCACCATAACATAGAATGAAACAAACACAAAAAAAAGCCTATAGAGAACTACAGATACGTTGGGTGCTAATACCTTCCCTTCGTATAACCAACCCTCCTACCCAAGATCTCTCCCCCACTTTTTAGGTTATTGCAGCTTTTTTCCTTTTCCTACTTTGGAAACAATAAAAAGTTTGGTCGGTTGATCAGTGCATTTTGATGCACATTCCTTTATGTTTGTACTTAGGCATTTCTATGGTTTGATTTGTTTATTTTTCTATTTTATTATGTTTTTATATTTTAATTCATTTTTATTGTTATTTGATTTTCGTATTTAATTTTCAGCTTTAGCAGTCTGCACGTAAACGATCAGAACTGGAGTTCCAGGAGTCCGATTGAGGCGTTCTAATAATCGACGGAAAGCTAAGAGAAAGATCTACAACTTTCGTGTTGGAGTCAAAGTCATATTCGGAGCGCATATTTTCCAGAATTTCGTTTGAAGTTGCAGCATTAGTTTTATTTAGTTTTGGATCATTAGTTTTGGGCCTGGGTTATGTTTGTTTGACCCAGTTGGGTTATGACCCGAATTTCCTTTGTCTTCTCTTTAGTCTAGGTCTGGCCGTACAGCGGAATATCACTTTTACTTTTCACCAAATAATTTTGAAAGCTTTGTACGAATGATGAGGAACTAATCCCCGAAGGCAATTTCTGCTGGTTACGGTTTCCAATACTTTGAGGTTTTTAATCTTTAATCCAATTTCTTTTCCCTTTCGATATTAATCTATATGTCTTGTTTGCTTAATTCGAGTTATATAGAATATTATTGATTTATACCGATTGATTTATGTTCCTTGACTTTTATCGTACTTTATCGTTGCTTAATCGTTAAAGTGTGTATGTTGGAATCACGTTTGCTTAATTCGTGATTGTGCTTAATCCGTTTGCTTTATTCGGAAAATAGGAATGAAATCTTATAATGTCAATTTCGCTTGTTAATTGATGTTGTGATCGGTAGGGGAATAGAATCCGCTTAGGGGATTGAAGTTTAATGAACCAATGATAAGTCGGTAACCGAATCAGTAGAATTGTCGTTTTAGCTTAATTATTAATCACTTATTTTCATAAACAGCTTATTTCCAAAATCACTTATTTTAAGAACTTTTTATAATTTGAACACGAAACAACCCCCCCTTAATTCGAATTCCATTCGGTTAGTAACAACTAAGAATCCTTGTGAGACGATATTCGAGTCACTTGTTGCTATCTACAGTTTTATTCAAAATAACTCGTTTTTGACCCGCGTGCGACAGCGGATCAAATTGGCGCCGTTGCCGGGGATTCTTGTTATTATTAATCGTTTTTAGAGTCATAGGTTTAGTGTTCTCGCGTTTAGGTTGTATTTTCCTTACGGTTTTGGCCAGTCCGCGTATAGAGTCGAAAAAAAAAACGGTTATTTTGGAAAATTGAGTCTGATCGATAATCTTTTTTTCCTACTGGGAGCAGAAAAATTGTGCGATGAATACTCCCTTACTCTAGAAGAGTAAGGGAATTCGACCACAAATCGCCAAATTCATCGTTTTTCTATTTTTAATGAAATTTTTACTGTTTTCATAGAGTCGAAAAAATCCAAAAAAATTTCCAAAATTCTTATTTGTCTTAATTAGATTAAATGTTGTGTTTTTATATTTTTATGAATTTAGTTTAATCGTTTTTCTTCTTTCTATTTGTTTCTGCCTGTTCGGGACATAGTTGGTATTTCTGTGTTTGTTGATAATATGGCTGAACAAAGAACTTTGACGCAGTTGGCTGTCAATAATATGAACTATAATGGTTTATGTATTGACTATCCTGCGGCTGATGCACCTTTTGAATTGGAATATGGTTTAACACATTTGTTGCCTAGGTTTAATGGTTTTGCAGGTGAGGATCCGTATAAGCATTTGAATGAATTTCAGGTTGTGTGCTATGCACCTTTTGAACCTTCACTAGAGGATATTATCAAACAAATGGCTGAAAATAATCTTCAGTATCAACAACAAATAGATTCTACTCTTCAGACTTTGCAAACACAGATTGGACAACTTTCCACTTTGATGAATGCCATGCAACAAGCTCAACGACTAAATAAAACAATCAACCATGTTTTATAAAATATACCATGGGCCTCCATGTAGGTATAAGTCCCAAGCCCCTTTTGTACATACCCATTCCTGCACATGAAATTAGGTATTTCATTGTACACACACATTTTTGTACATATTTCAATCTGTTTTTTTACTTTGAATAACAAACCAAAAATGAAGGTTTCTTTAAATCTTCCCAAAAATATACCATGGGCCTCCATGTAGGTATAAGTCCCAAGCCTCTTGTAAATATTTTGTTTGCATAGCTTTTGAATAAATTCAAGTGGACCTCTCCTCGAGTATAAGTCCCGAGCCCCCGTGTATACAAGTGGAGCATGCTTACAGGTATATTTCCTTCATAAACTCCATTATATACACACACTTTGTCATATATAACTGTTCATATAACTGTTCATATTTGTTCATGTACTTGTTCATGTTTGTTCAAATGTGTGTTATATATGCTTATTCAACTTAGTACAACACTAGGTTCCCCATAGCCTCCTATTGGGCTTCGTGCAAAGAATCTCCCTAGTTTAGGTTAGGACATAGAGTATGGTTTCCCGGTGAAATCGCTCTAAGAGCTCAAACCAACTATACCATGCCTCCCCTTGGGCTTTGTACAAACGAGTGACCCTCCCATAGCCTCCTCTTGGGCTTACAATGCAAGGACCCTGGATTGTCCCTCCCATAGCCTCCTCTTGGGCTTACAATGCAAGGACCCTCGGATAGCCTCCTCTTGGGCTTCGTACAAGGACCCACGGGCTTCTTATAAGCATCCCAAATATCCAAATCAAACCACCCTAGGAGATTAGACATTTTTCATCTCTATGATAGGAGTATCTCTTCTATATCATCACAAACAAACAAACAATCAATCAATCAAAACTTTTTTGCCACAAGGCTGGCTAATCAATCAAACTTTTTTTGCCACAAGGCTGGCTAATCAATCAAACTTCTTTTTGCCACAAGGCTGGCTAATCAATCAAACCGTTTTGCCACCGTACTGGCTGATTAATCAAAGTTTTTGTCACAAGGCTGACTTCATTGAAACTTTTGCCACAAGGCTGGCTGATTAATCAAAACTTTTTGTCACAAGGCTGACTTCATTGAAACTTTTGCCACAAGGCTGGTTAAATAAACAAAAACATCTTTATCATTCTAAGCGCCATAAGTGGCATGGCCCAGGGCTTATAATGAAAAGATTTTCAAACAAAATCAAACAGATGTATGTGATGATATAGATTAGATACATCGAACATTTAGATAACATTTGTCTCTTATCCTTTGCTTCCACTAGCATAAGTGGGAACTACGATTGCTCTGACTTTCTCAACATCCCTTTGAGAATACGTAGGCACAAGGTCGTATCCTTGGCGAGCAAAACTTCTCCCTCAAAACATTCAAACCTTAGCACCCGTAGACCCCGAGCTACAGATGCTCTGATTCCCTCTAAGGGATATGTATGCAGAGGATCGCGATGATCTTTGCGAGCATAATCAAACAAACACCTTAGGTCCCACCTATTTAACAAGAACCTCCACCATAACATAGAATGAAACAAACACAAAAAAAAAGCCTATAGAGAACTATAGATACGTTGGGTGCTAATACCTTCCCTTCGTATAACCAACCCTCTTACCCAAGATCTCTCCCCCACTTTTTAGGTTATTGCAGCTTTTTTCCTTTTCCTACTTTGGAAACAATAAAAAGTTTGGTCGGTACAAAAGATAAATCATTTTTTTGAGCACTCGAGCCCAAAGAAGGCATCAGGTGTCTCATCCCGAAAAAAGACAACGATTTTTCGCCCGCGACAGTGAGTATAGTCATTATGAGCATAATCATGCTGCTTGTAGGATTTGTTCAGTTAATCCTCGAGGGTGTTATATTGTGAGAAGAGATTTACAAGAGATGATGGATCAAGGGCTCATTGAGATTCTGAGAGACAAAGATGAAGATGATGTCAATGTGACTGAGTCGTGCTTTGAAATTCCGGAATGTGTAGAAATTGGTTATTATGGAAAAGCTGATGTAGAACCTCTTGTGATATGTTTGCCTGGATCTGTACCTTATAGCTCTGACAAAGTTGTACCTTACAGATACAATGCCACCATGCTGGAAGCTGGAAAAGAAGTCGATATTAAGCCAGTGTCTTCTGTTGTGAATATAGAAGATGTCAGTAGAGTGACTAGAGGTGGACGGGTTTTTACTCAGCCCCAAGCAGTTGTGGATATCCAGAGGAATCCTACTCAAGTGCCTGTGAATATTAATGATGCGACAAAAGTGAATGATGGGTCGTCTTCAGGAAGGGAGATGGATGAGATTTTGAAGCTTATCACGATGAGTGATTATAAGATTGTGGATCAGTTGCATCGTACTCCATACAAGATCTCTATAATGGAACTGATGACGAGTTTTCTTGCTCATAGGGATTCATTGATGAAGATACTTGATCAAGCCTTTATGGACCATGATGTGACGTTGGATCAGTTTAATGGGGTTGTGAGTAATATTCCCGCATGTAACAATTTGAGTTTCAGTGATGAAGATTTGCCTGAGGAAGGAAGAAATCATAATTTGGCTTTGCACATATCTGTCAGTTGCAAAGAGGACTCAATGTCTACTGTGTTGATTGATATTGGCTCATCGCTGAATGTCATGCCAAAATCCATTCTTGCTAAGCTGTCTTATGGTGGCGCACCAATGAGATTTAGCAATGTGATTGTGAAGGCTTTTGATGGATCAAAGAAATCAGTGGTCGGAGAGGTTGACTTACCCATTTGTATTGGACCGTTTGTCTTCAAGATTACTTTTCAAGTGATGGACATCTTTCCTGCATACAGTTGTTTGTTAGGACGCCCATGGATCCACGAAGCTGGGGCAATTACTTCGACTCTTCACCAGAAGTTGAAATTTGTGAAAGATGGAAAGATGGTTGTCGTGAATGGAGAACAAGATTTGCTGATTAGTCATCTCTCTTCATTCCGTGCTATAGAAGCTGATGAAGTGGTCATTGGAACTACATTCCAAGCCCTGTCTGTTAATGATGAACTCAAAAAGGATGAAGCTTCCATTGCCTCTTTCAAAGATGCTCAGCTGGTGGTTCAGAATTGACATTCAGGAGTATGGGGACAAGTGGTGAGTCTGCAAGAGAACAAGAATAAAGTTGGTCTGAGATTTTCTGTCTCAGACAAGTCTGTGATGAAGCTTGAATCTGCTTTTCGCCCTTATCAGGAGATATTTCATAGTGCTGGGTTCCTACATCCGACTCCTCCAGGTGGACGCCATTATTGAAGATGAATCAGAGCCAGAGATGACAAACTTTGTGACCCAAGGAAAGATGATCAAGAACTGGATCACCATTGATGTTCCTGATTGTACTCATGTTTCAAAGTAATTTGTTTTTATGTTTTTCAAAAAATTGTTTCATTTTGCCCAAGATGAAAGTGAAATTGTTGGGGTTTTCCTGTTTGTTTCAAACATTAAAATCATCAATAAAAGTCATTTTGTTTATGCATATATATGCTTTTTACTTTTTTGCTTTTTTCTAGAAAGTGGTAACACAAAAAACCTTAAAAATATGTTTTCATTTGCCACAAACTGCATGATTACATGTTTGCATATGTCTTTCTTTTTCCTGAAATAATAATCACTTGTGAAGATTAATCAATAAAACCGTTGAAAGTAATGACCCTGCACCCTCTCCCAACTTCGAGTGTCCTGTGTATTTGGCAGAAGAAGAAAGTGATGAATGTATTCCTGATGAGATTTCCCGATTGCTTGAGCACGAGGAAGACACCATTCAGCCATATAAAGATCCGTTAGAAGTCATCAACTTAGGTTCTGAGGAAGATAAGAAGGAAGTCAAGATTGGGGCACTGCTTGATCAAGATGTTAAGAAGAGGATTGTAGAGCTTCTTAAAGAGTATGTTGACATTTTTGCATGGTCCTACCAAGACATGCGTGGGTTGGACACAGATATTGTAGAGCATCGTTTGCCGTTGAAACCTGAATGTTCTCCTGTCAAGCAAAAGCTAAGAAGAATTCATCCCGATATGGCGGAGAAGATTAAGAATGAGGTTTTGAAGCAGATAGATGCAGGTTTCCTTGTCACTTCTGTATATCCTCAATGGATTGCCAATATTGTGCCTGTTCCGAAGAAAGACGGAAAAGTTCGCATGTGTGTTGATTATAGAGATTTGAATAAAGCCAGTCCGAAAGATGATTTTCCTCTACCTCACATTGATATGTTGGTAGATAGTGTCGCGGGCGAAAAATCGTTTTGTTCCTCTTTTTTGGGGGATGAGACACCTGATGCCTTCTTTGGGCTCGAGTGCTCATAAAAAATGATTTTTCTTTGTTTCGACCAAACTTTTTATTATTTCCAAAGGAGGAAAAGGAAAAAAGCTGCAATAACCTAAAAGTGGGGGGAGAGATCTTGGGTAAGAGGGTTGGTTATACGAAGGGAAGGTATTAGCACCCAACGTATCTATAGTACTCTATAGAATTCTTTATTGTTTTTCATTCTATGTTACGGTGGAGGTTCTGTTGTGAAATAGGTGGGACCTAAGGTGTTTGTTTGATTATGCTCGCAAAGATCATCGCGATCCTCTGCATACATATCCCCTAGAGGGAATCAGAGCATCTGTAGCTCGGGGTCTACGGGTGCTAAGGTTTGAGTGGTTTGAGAGAGAAGTTTTGCTCGCCAAGGATATGACCTTGTGCCTACGTATTCTCAAAGGGATGTTGAGAAAGTCAGAGCAATCGTAGTTCCCACTTATGCTAGTGGAAGCAAAGGATAAGAGACAAATGTCATCTAAATGTTCGATGTATCTAATCTATATCATCACATACATCTGTTTGTTTTTGTTTGAAAATCTTTTCATTATAAGCCCTGGGCCATGCCACTTATGGCGCTTAGAATGATAAAGATGTTTTTGTTTGTTTAACCAGCCTTGTGGCAAAAACTTTCAATGAAGTCAGCCTTGTGACAAAAAGTTTTGATTAATCAGCCAGCCTCGTGGCAAAAGTTTCAATGAAGTCAGCCTTGTGACAAAAACTTTGATTAATCAGCCAGTATGGTGGCAAAACGGTTTGATTGATTAGCCAGCCTTGTGGCAAAAAGAAGTTTGATTGATTAGCCAGACTTGTGGCAAAAAAGTTTTGATTGATTGATTGTTTGTTTGTTTGTGATGATATAGAAGAGATACTCCTATCATAGAGATGATAAATGTCTAATCTCCTAGGGTATTTGTTTTGGATATTGGGGATGCTTATAAGAAGCCCGTGGGTCCTTGTACGAAGCCCAAGAGGAGGCTATCCGAGGGTCCTTGCATTGTAAGCCCAAGAGGAGGCTATGGGAGGGACAATCCAGGGTCCTTGCATTGTAAGCCCAAGAGGAGGCTATGGGAGGGTCACTCGTTTGTACAAAGCCCAAGGGGAGGCGTGGTATAGTTGGTTTGAGCTCTTAGAGCGATTTCACCGGGAAACCATACTCTATGTCCTAACCTAAACTAGGGAGATTCTTTGCACGAAGCCCAATAGGAGGCTATGGGGAACCTAGTGTTGTACTAAGTTGAATAAGCACACATATCACACATATGAACAAACATGAACAAGTATGAACAAACATGAACAGGTATGAACAATTATATATATGACAAAGTGTGTGTATATAATGGAGTTTATGAAGGAAATATACCTGTAAGCATGATCCATTTGTATACACGGGGCTCGGGACTTATACTCGAGGAGAGGTCCACTTGAATTTATTCAAAGCTATGTAAACAGGTATTCACAAAAGGGCTTGGGACTTATACCTACATGGAGGCCCATGATATTTTTGGGAAGATTTAAAGAAAACCTTCATTTTTGATTTGTTGTTCAAAGTTAAAAATCAAATCAAGATATGTACAAAAATGTGTGTGTACAATGAAATACCTAATTTCATGTACAGGAATGGGTATGTACAAAAGGGGCTTGGGATTTATACCTACATGGAGGCCCATGGTATATTGAAAAGTTTTGTTTCTTTGAAGTTTTGTTGTTTTGAAAATGATTTGAAAATTGTTTGAAAATATTTTATTTTGAAGAAGTTTTATTGTTTTGAAAAAAACTGTACAAAAGGAAAAGAAATGGGACTTACACTCTCTAATATTCGAGAGGCCCCACTTCATTTTGAAAATCGATTGATCAATCAAAAAGATTTAATCAATGGTTTCTTTTGAAAATTAAAAAGAAATGGTTTATCGTTTTGAAAAAGAATCGCGATCGCTCGTCTTAAAACGATTTGAATTTGAAAGAAAACAACTTAATTAAGTTAAAACAAGTTTTAATACTCAATTAAGACCTAAATGATTAGGGTTTGATCACAAAAAATATTTACAAGTGATTAGGTTAAAAATTAAATGAAAAACAATATTTAAAGTATTTAGAAACACTTAAAAATGTATCATTTTAAACCTAATTAAAAGCATATTAAATAAATCTTTTTTTGTGACTTTTTTTGATATTGTTAAAATATGTATATTAAATAAAAGGTGTGTAAAAAATGAAGAAAAAATAAGTTGATTTGAATGGTTAATTAATTAGATGAAGTTTGTTAAAAAATGAAAGAAAATAGTTGTAAAAAAAATGGTTTGGTCCTGCCAGGGTTTGAACTCATGCCCTCTCTCTCACCAACCAAAACACTTGCCAACTGAGCCACGCTTGTGGCTTGTAATACGTACACTTCCATTTAATTATATTTTGAAATTGATATTTGAAATTTCTGAACCAAAAAACGCGCCAAGAACACAATCCCAACTAAAATTTGAAAATCTCTAAAACTGTGTTGTTTTGATCAAGTGAATAGCCTATCTTGCTCGATTTTTCACCAGGAACATGATGGTGCCATTTAATTTCATTTATTTTTGCTCTAAGATGGTTAATTTTCTGATGAACACGAAGAACCCTAATATGACAAATCATTGTGAAATCGTATATGTGCAAGTTATGATGCAATTGATTGAGGGTTAATGATCCTCATAGGTGCAGAAACAAGATGGTATGTTCATATTTCATTTATGATGCATGGAGAATAGAGTTTGAAGTTCATGAAGCTTACCTTCAAAAACGGCCAAACTGGGAATCGAATTCTGAGTTAGAGGTGTTGCAGCTGCTTTGTAATGATCTGGATAGCTTCAATGATGATTATGGAACATGTCTGGATGCTTGGAACCACCTGGATTCATCTGAGCATGACCATGGTACCTGATCTGCAGAAGTTTCAAGAGTGAATCGAATTTGATGATGGAGATGTTACAGGTCATATGTGAGTGTTTGGATCATTCATATGAAGTATATGGAAGGTGTTAGAAGTGATAGTTTGGACAGAAATGATCTGGAATGGAAATTGGCATGATAAGCTTCATTATATGCAAACATGGAGGTTGAAGAGTGATTCTGAGTTTTATGTGTTTTTGGGGTGTGTGAATGATTCAAACACATCCCACATGATGTTTATGAGATGTTAGAACCATCACTTTGGCCATAACTCAAAGGGTTTGGAGGTTGAGTTTTCTACCTCTTTGAAAACTATGAAACTTGCAATTCAAGAAAGAAGAGAGAAAACCTATAATTGTGAGGTTTTGGTGTGATTTGAAGAGTGGAAATGATCTCTATTTATAGGCCATGGATTCTGAATTCAGAGCTTTGCAACTTGCTTCAAAGTTTGATGATTTGGCTTAAGGGATAGAAAGGAATCTTTTACATTAAATGCATATGGTTAAAGTTACTAAACCATGGTTAAATTCCAAGCTTCCTATCCTCTTCCATTCTGATCTTCAAATCAGAAAATATCATTCAATTATTGCTTCTATGCATCATTACTTGGATTATAGGTCATGTAGTCTTGAAACTTAGTGAAAAATGGTGAAAATGATCACTAATGTCATAATTCAAAACCATGGCTACACTCCATATTTTTTCATGCTCTTGGACATTTTGGAAAGCTCATGTTACACACTTCAAAACCCTAGTTGGAAGTTTCTTCAAGACCTTTAAGGAAATGGGTGAAAAAGATCCATGAACTTTGAAGAAAATGAAGTTTTAAGTGAAATTTTCCAAAGATGCCAACTTTGAAGCACCATATCTCTTAAATGGTTGATCTTATGGAAAAAAATTATATGTGTCAAAGTTGTTCATTGGATCAAAATCTACAACTTTCATGTTGGAAGTTTTTTTCAGTTTGTAGGTGAAATTTTGAGAAATTCCCTTCCAATGTTTGGAAAAAACCATGAAAAACACTTAGAAAATTTTCTAAGTATGGAAAGTCAAACTTTTGACTTTTTGATCCTTGATTGATTTTCTTGATTTTTCTTGATCAAATGACTTCATATATCATATATTGATGATTTTCAACTTCAAAAGTCATGGTTGACCAAAATTCCCAAAAGTCAAAGGTGTTCTTGTACAGTTGACTTTTTCAGACGAATCGCGTTTCTGGAGATTTCTCATGAACCAAGCTATCCTTACCAAATGAATGGTATGAATGGATCATATTGAGGCATTAGAGGATATTGAATCATAGTTTGAGTTGTGACATCATGTCCTGATTAAAAAGTCAGTTGTTCAGATGAATTAGGTCAAAAACCCTAATTGTCGACCAGATGAAATTGATGACTGTAGGTCTTGAATTGAGATGTAATTTCCATTGGATGTTGTCATAGGGATTATTTGAAGATGATTGAAACTTTTGATTGACTTCCTAGGGACTTTTAGGGTTTCCCAAATGTGATCCCTGATTTCAGTCCCTGATAGTTCAAAACCCTGATCTGAGGATTTGTCTGATCAATCTTTGTGTAGGAGGTATCTTGAGCCAATAAATTAGATCAAGATAATGCACTTGAGGTCTTGATATCATGTCCCAAGCCATTAGGTCAAATTCTGAGCAAAAGCCAGGAGTGTGCTGCCTTCAGTCAAAACCCTAATTCAGTCGATTCAAAGCTGTTGAGTTTGTGAAGTGAATCTCTGAGGACCAAATGTTGATTGTTGATGAAGATAGTTCTTTTGAGATGGAGGGAGAACAAAACCCTAATTGGTTGTTACTTGTACTGATGAGTGATTTCTTGATTAAACCCTGCTGAGTCACAAGTAGCAAACACAAACTATGCAATTTGTTAGAGATGCAAATGATGCATATGCAGATGATATGAGGTGGTATCTTAGGTCAAAAATTGGGGTATGACAGATGCCCCTATTTAAGTTTCTTCAACCTGAGACATGAAGATTGAAAATCTTCGTTTTGATAGGGTGGAAGAGACTTAAATATCAGAAGACGCGAATTTTGGACCTAAGATACCAAAATTGCGAATGATGCAAGGATATCTTTACCGAGGGAACATCAAGAACTGACTCCACTGGGGAAAAGAGATCGGGAAGGATGTCTCAATCCGTTTCAGGAAGAGAATTCGTTTTTTTCTTTTCTTTTCGGGAAAGCAAGTGTATGCTTCACCGGGGAATGATAGCTTTGTAAGAAAAGCTTACCTATCGACATTATCGACTATCAGCTTGGGGATAGACTTGTTAATAATGCGAAGGTGAAAGGTATGAAACTATATTACCGACTACCAGCATGGTGATAGACTTGACAAGGTAAAAAGAGTTTCAAAGGTTCGGTTAATATTACCGACTATCAGCATGGTGATAGACATGTTTAATAATATAACCAGAACAAAAAGTTACCGACTACCAGCCTCGTGATAGTGGTTCTTGAAGACATGATTAATTATCAGCCGAGTGATAAAAATGATTCTGGAGACTTTGCTAGGGAAATTACTGGTTATTCATCCTTGTGAACAGTAATAAGGCCCTGATTGTCAAATGGTCTTCATGATTGATTTCCTTGAGAGGAAATTTTTTGAAAGAAACATAAACTGCTCAGATGATGAGGCTATTGTTTATGGTTCTATTTTTCACGACTCTGTTTGAGGAATCGGAATTTGAATCTTTGGTAAAGACAGGGTTCTAACCAAAAATGAATTGGAAAGAGACAGTCAAACAAGACTTTGTACCCATGAGGAATGAACTCAACTGGGGATTCTCTCCTTTGTTTCGAGAGGAGAAACTAAAGCAACCTTCTTCCACGAGGAATGATCTCAGTGGGGAACTGGAGAAAGAAAGGATGTTATTTCTGCTTATGGGTGACAACCTACTGGAGAGATGACACGCCATACTTGTTTCTTTTTTCTTTTCTTTCTTCTTTTTTCTTTCTCTTCCTTTTTCTTTTTTTTTTGGGATAGATATATCCTAAACAAGTGATTTTGAGGCAAACATTGAAAAAATGCAAGAATACATAAATGATGCAAATATGTATGAATGATGAATGTCATGAATGTAGCATGCATGCTAACAATACTGACAGACAAAGAAGTATACTGGAGAGGGACCGACGTCGCAATACAACCAGATACTTGGCAAATGTTCTTCAACACGGTGTAGATAACACAGGTGATGAATGGTGTTGCGTGCTTTTAGCTTCTCTGGGGATGATAAGCATCTTTTCTTATTGTGATGGAAGAACCTCTTCACTGGAGATGGAAAATCTTCGTCACTTGGGATAAAAAACCCTCTTCACTGGGGGATAGAAGAGCTTCTTCACTGGGGATAGAAGAGCTTTTCCTATCATAATCTTTGATTTATCCTATGGAGATTGCTGTTGATGTTCCTTCTGTTGTTCACAACTCAAAGGAAAGTTTCGCTTTTATTTTGAAAAAGAAAAGTAAATTCATTTAAAACTTTTTTCTTTTTTGTTTCAAAAGTGAATAACACAATTAAAGCGTCATTTTGCAAGCTGAAAGAAATTAAAGATTGCAAACAAATGGGCACAAGGCTCAAATTTATTTAATAGGATGGAAATCAGCTAAAGGCGTGATTCCATGGAGTATTTACAAAAGTTGGAAATGGTAATTATGCGGAAAAGGCTACATTGAAAGCAATAACCACTATTTCCCCTAACAACTTTGAGTTCCAACTGTGCTGGTCGCTTCAGATTGGCGATGATTTGATTGAAGATCCTTTGATGAAAAAGACTCCTCAGGTGACGAAGTATGGACTGATGCAGTTACTTTGTCATAAATCCCTAATTTTTGCCTAGATTGCCCTTTCAGGTTTTCAATCTACCAGGATGAATTTTTTCTGTTTATTGTCTCTAATTTTTGCCTGGACCGCCCTTTCGGGTTTTCAGTCCACCGAGACGCTCATTTTTGCCTAAGTCGCCCTTTGCGGGTTTTCGACTTACCGAGCTGTTCTTTTGTATTTTTTAGACAAAGTATTTCTTGACTGCATCAGCATTCACAGGATGTGGGAGTTCATCACCATCCATGGTTGCAAGAGTCATGGCGCCGCCAGAAAATGTTCTTTTGACAACATACGGGCCTTCGTAATTAGGAGACCATTTGCCCCTAGAATCTGGTTGAAAAGACAAGATCTTTTTAAGCACGAGGTCGCCTTCTTGAAATTCACGAGGTCGAACCTTTTTGTTGAAAGCTTGTTTCATCCTTGCTTGGTATAACTGTCCATGGCAAAGAGCAGTCATACGTTTTTCTTCGATAAAGTTCAACTGATCGTATCTGTTTTGACACCATTCAGCCTCTGATAACTTAGTCTCCATGAGAACTCTCATTGATGGTATTTCAACTTCTACGGGGAGCACAGCTTCCATGCCGTATACTAGAGAAAAGGGAGTTGCCCCTGTTGAAGTACGCACTGAAGTACGGTACCCATGTAAAGCAAATGGCAGCATTTCATGCCAGTCTTTGTAAGTGACGACCATTTTCTGGACGATCTTCTTAATGTTCTTGTTGGCGGCTTCAACAGCGCCTTTCATTTTTGGTCTGTAAGGAGAAGAGTTATGATGCTCAATCTTGAACTCCTCACACAATTCTTTCATCATTTTATTGTTCAAGTTTGAACCATTGTCAGTAATGATCTTGCTGGGAACACCATATCGGCAAATGATGTTATTCTTGATAAACCTCACAACCACTTGTCTTGTAACATTGGCGTAAGATGCTGCTTCGACCCATTTGGTGAAGTAATCAATGGCTACCAAGATGAAACGATGACCGTTTGAAGCTTTTGGTTCGATCATTCCAATCATGTCGATACCCCACATGGAGAAAGGCCATGGAGATGAGAGAACGTTGAGTAGAGTCGGTGGCACATGGATCTTATCTACATAGATCTGGCACTTGTGACATCTCTTCACGTGTTTATAACAATCAGATTCCATTGTCAACCAATAGTATCCTGCTCTTAACATCTTTTTAGACATTGCATGCCCATTTGAATGAGTTCCAAAGGACCCTTCATGTACTTCATGCATTAACATGTCTGCTTCGTGTCTGTCCACGCATCTGAGCAAAACCATGTCAAAATTTCTTTTGTATAGCACATCTCCGTTCAGGAAGAAACTGCCAGAAAGTCTCCTTAGAGTTTTCTTATCTTTGTTTGATGCCCCAAGCGGGTACTCTTGAGTTTGAAGGAAGCGTTTGATGTCGTAGAACCACGATTTACCATCGATGACTGCTTCGGTTGCGAACACATAGGCGGGCCTTTCAAGGCGCGTAATTCTGACTGTAGGCATATCATTCCAGTGATTGACTTTGAACATGGAAGATAGAGTAGCCAAGGCGTCTGCCATTCGATTCTGATTTCGAGGTATATGATGCAATTCAACTTTGTTGAAGAAAGTCAAAAGACGTCTTGCATAATCTCTGTAAGGAATCAAGACAGGGTGGTAAGTTTCCCATTTGTCTTTGATTTGGTTGATCACGAGGGCTGAATCTCCATATATGTCGAGGATCTTGATCCTTAAGTCAATGGCTTCTTCGAGACCCATGATACAAGCTTCATATTCTGCGATGTTGTTGGTGCAATCAAATAGCAGTCTGGCGGAGAATGGGATATGAGTACCCTTGGGAGTGATGATGATTTCCCCAATTCCATTGCCAAAAGCGTTTACTGCTCCATCAAAAATTAGGCCCCATCTTGATCCAGGGTCAGGACCTTCTTCAGGTAACGGTTCGTCACAATCTTTCATCTTCAAGTACAAGACATCTTCATCAGGAAAGTCAAACTTGAGAGATTGATATTCATTAATTGGTTGATGCGCCAAATGATCGGCGAGAATGCTTCCTTTGACCGCTTTTTGAGCACGGTATTCAATGTCATATTCGGATAACAGCATTTGCCATCGGGCAATCCTTCCTGTTAATGCAGGCTTTTCAAAGACATACTTGATTGGATCCATTTTGGAGATTAACCAAGTAGTATTGTTGATCATGTATTGGCGGAGACGTTTTGAAACCCAAGCCAAAGCACAACATGTTTTTTCAAGCATGGAGTAACGAGACTCACAATCTGTGAATTTCTTACTCAGGTAATAGATGGCATGCTCCTTCTTACCGGTTTCATCTTGTTGTCCAAGCATACAACCCATGGATTCTTCTAACACGGTAAGGTACATGATTAGTGGTCTTCCTTCAACTGGAGGAATCAATATTGGTGGTTCTAACAGGTACTCTTTGATACTGTCGAACGCTTTCTGGCAATCTTCAGTCCATACAACCCCTTGATCTTTGCGGAGAAGCTTGAAAATTGGCCCACATGTAGCAGTCATTTGAGAGATAAATCTGGAGATGTAGTTCAATCGTCCGAGAAATCCTCTTACTTGCTTTTCAGTTTTTGGTGCAGGCATCTCCTGAATAGCTCTGACTTTAATGAATGTATGAATGCGTGGATGCATGAATGCCACATATTCAAACATGGTAAAAAAAACATGGTAATACGAACATGGTAACACAAACATGGTACACAAACATGGTACACAAACATGGTAACACAAACATGGTACACATAGGTTCAAAGGTCCAGCGTCACGAGCATGAGGTCAGAGAACCAAAAATGGGATAGTTCTAGTTAATCACCTGTACAACATGTTCTACTGATACGTCAGAGTCTACATTTTTCTTTCGGATATTACCGGCTTTCCACAATTCATCTCATGAGCCAGTAATATTCTCAAGAAAAACTCGTCTGAGTGTGGTTCTCCGCATGACAACTATCCAAGTCTTCACCTGGATCGTTTCTGCACCACGTCCTAATAAGGCCAGGATGGGTTGGGGTTCTACGGCCAACTCAGCTTCTACAGTTCAATGCAGCAATAATGTTTTCGCAACGAAACATGCTAAACATATATTACCAACAAGGAACCTCCACTGAGCGGAAGGATTCTCACGTACGCCTGTACATGACTATACCCTCCACCTAATTTCTTATGTGTACTTAATCCGGGTCAGGATTTGTCCATAATGTATCACTTGTAACAGAACCACACAAGTAACAGAACCAAAGAATCACACATGTAACAAAAATTAAAATAAAAACAATAACTAGAAATAACCCTTCCTTTGGAAACAATAAAAAGATGGTCCCCAGTGAAGTCGCCATTTTTCTGTCGCGGGCGAAAAATCGTTTTGTTCCTCTTTTTTGGGGGATGAGACACCTGATGCCTTCTTTGGGCTCGAGTGCTCATAAAAAATGATTTTTCTTTGTTTCGACCAAACTTTTTATTATTTCCAAAGGAGGAAAAGGAAAAAAGCTGCAATAACCTAAAAGTGGGGGGAGAGATCTTGGGTAAGAGGGTTGGTTATACGAAGGGAAGGTATTAGCACCCAACGTATCTATAGTACTCTATAGGATTCTTTATTGTTTTTCATTCTATGTTACGGTGGAGGTTCTGTTGTGAAATAGGTGGGACCTAAGGTGTTTGTTTGATTATGCTCGCAAAGATCATCGCGATCCTCTGCATACATATCCCCTAGAGGGAATCAGAGCATCTGTAGCTCGGGGTCTACGGGTGCTAAGGTTTGAGTGGTTTGAGAGAGAAGTTTTGCTCGCCAAGGATATGACCTTGTGCCTACGTATTCTCAAAGGGATGTTGAGAAAGTCAGAGCAATCGTAGTTCCCACTTATGCTAGTGGAAGCAAAGGATAAGAGACAAATGTCATCTAAATGTTCGATGTATCTAATCTATATCATCACATACATCTGTTTGTTTTTGTTTGAAAATCTTTTCATTATAAGCCCTGGGCCATGCCACTTATGGCGCTTAGAATGATAAAGATGTTTTTGTTTGTTTAACCAGCCTTGTGGCAAAAACTTTCAATGAAGTCAGCCTTGTGACAAAAAGTTTTGATTAATCAGCCAGCCTCGTGGCAAAAGTTTCAATGAAGTCAGCCTTGTGACAAAAACTTTGATTAATCAGCCAGTATGGTGGCAAAACGGTTTGATTGATTAGCCAGCCTTGTGGCAAAAAGAAGTTTGATTGATTAGCCAGACTTGTGGCAAAAAAGTTTTGATTGATTGATTGTTTGTTTGTTTGTGATGATATAGAAGAGATACTCCTATCATAGAGATGATAAATGTCTAATCTCCTAGGGTATTTGTTTTGGATATTGGGGATGCTTATAAGAAGCCCGTGGGTCCTTGTACGAAGCCCAAGAGGAGGCTATCCGAGGGTCCTTGCATTGTAAGCCCAAGAGGAGGCTATGGGAGGGACAATCCAGGGTCCTTACATTGTAAGCCCAAGAGGAGGCTATGGGAGGGCACTCGTTTGTACAAAGCCCAAGGGGAGGCGTGGTATAGTTGGTTTGAGCTCTTAGAGCGATTTCACCGGGAAACCATACTCTATGTCCTAACCTAAACTAGGGAGATTCTTTGCACGAAGCCCAATAGGAGGCTATGGGGAACCTAGTGTTGTACTAAGTTGAATAAGCACACATATCACACATATGAACAAACATGAACAAGTATGAACAAACATGAACAGGTATGAACAATTATATATATGACAAAGTGTGTGTATATAATGGAGTTTATGAAGGAAATATACCTGTAAGCATGATCCATTTGTATACACGGGGCTCGTGACTTATACTCGAGGAGAGGTCCACTTGAATTTATTCAAAGCTATGTAAACAGGTATTCACAAAAGGGCTTGGGACTTATACCTACATGGAGGCCCATGATATTTTTGGGAAGATTTAAAGAAAACCTTCATTTTTAATTTGTTGTTCAAAGTTAAAAATCAAATCAAGATATGTACAAAAATGTGTGTGTACAATGAAATACCTAATTTCATGTACAGGAATGGGTATGTACAAAAGGGGCTTGGGACTTATACCTACATGGATGCCCATGGTATATTGAAAAGTTTTGTTTCTTTGAAGTTTTGTTGTTTTGAAAATGATTTGAAAATTGTTTGAAAAGATTTTATTTTGAAGAAGTTTTATTGTTTTGAAAAAAACTGTACAAAAGGAAAAGAAATGGGACTTACACTCTCTAATATTCGAGAGGCCCCACTTCATTTTGAAAATCAATTGATCAATCAAAAAGATTTAATCAATGGTTTCTTTTGAAAATTAAAAAGAAATGGTTTATCGTTTTGAAAAAGAATCGCGATCGCTCGTCTTAAAACGATTTGAATTTGAAAGAAAACAACTTAATTAAGTTAAAACAAGTTTTAATACTCAATTAAGACCTAAATGATTAGGGTTTGATCACAAAAAATATTTACAAGTGATTAGGTTAAAAATTAAATGAAAAACAATATTTAAAATATTTAGAAACACTTAAAAATGTATCATTTTAAACCTAATTAAAAGCATATTAAATAAATCTTTTTTGTGACTTTTTTTGATATTGTTAAAATATGTATATTAAATAAAAGGTGTGTAAAAAATGAAGAAAAAATAAGTTGATTTGAATGGTTAATTAATTAGATGAAGTTTGTTAAAAAATGAAAGAAAATAGTTGTAAAAAAAATGGTTTGGTCCTGCCAGGGTTTGAACTCACGCCCTCTCTCTCACCAACCAAAACACTTGCCAACTGAGCCACGCTTGTGGCTTGTAATACGTACACTTCCATTTAATTATATTTTGAAATTGATATTTGAAATTTCTGAACCAAAAAACGCGCCAAGAACACAATCCCAACTAAAATTTGAAAATCTCTAAAACTGTGTTGTTTTGATCAAGTGAATAGCCTATCTTGCTCGATTTTTCACCAGGAACATGATGGTGCCATTTAATTTCATTTATTTTTGCTCTAAGATGGTTAATTTTCTGATGAACACGAAGAACCCTAATATGACAAATCATTGTGAAATCGTGTATGTGCAAGTTATGATGCAATTGATTGAGGGTTAATGATCCTCATAGGTGCAGAAACAAGATGGTATGTTCATATTTCATTTATGATGCATGGAGAATAGAGTTTGAAGTTCATGAAGCTTACCTTCAAAAACAGCCAAACTGGGAATCGAATTCTGAGTTAGAGGTGTTGCAGCTGCTTTGTAATGATCTGGATAGCTTCAATGATGATTATGGAACATGTCTGGATGCTTGGAACCACCTGGATTCATCTGAGCATGACCATGGTACCCGATCTGCAGAAGTTTCAAGAGTGAATCGAATTTGATGATGGAGATGTTACAGGTCATATGTGAGTGTTTGGATCATTCATATGAAGTATATGGAAGGTGTTAGAAGTGATAGTTTGGACAGAAATGATCTGGAATGGAAATTGGCATGATAAGGTTCATTATATGCAAACATGGAGGTTGAAGAGTGATTCTGAGTTTTATGTGTTTTTGGGGTGTGTGAATGATTCAAACACATCCCACATGATGTTTATGAGATGTTAGAACCATCACTTTGGCCATAACTCAAAGGGTTTGGAGGTTGAGTTTTCTACCTCTTTGAAAACTATGAAACTTGCAATTCAAGAAAGAAGAGAGAAAACCTATAATTGTGAGGTTTTGGTGTGATTTGAAGAGTGGAAATGATATCTATTTATAGGCCATGGATTCTGAATTCAGAGCTTTGCAACTTGCTTCAAAGTTTGATGATTTGGCTTAAGGGATAGAAAGGAATCTTTTACATTAAATGCATATGGTTAAAGTTACTAAACCATGGTTAAATTCCAAGCTTCCTATCCTCTTCCATTCTGATCTTCAAATCAGAAAATATCATTCAATTATTGCTTCTATGCATCATTACTTGGATTATAGGTCATGTAGTCTTGAAACTTAGTGAAAAATGGTGAAAATTCAAGTGAAAATGATCACTAATGTCAAAATTCAAAACCATGGCCACACTCCATATTTTTTCATGCTCTTGGACATTTTGGAAAGCTCATGTTACACACTTCAAAACCCTATTTGGAAGTTTCTTCAAGACCTTTAAGGAAATGGGTGAAAAAGATCCATGAACTTTGAAGAAAATGAAGTTTTAAGTGAAATTTTCCAAAGATGCCAACTTTGAAGCACCATATCTCTTAAATGGTTGATCTTATGGAAAAAAATTATATGTGTCAAAGTTTTTCATTGGATCAAAATCTACAACTTTCATGTTGGAAGTTTTTTTCAGTTTGTAGGTGAAATTTTGAGAAATTCCCTTCCAAAGTTTGGAAAAAACCATGAAAAACACTTAGAAAATTTTCTAAGTATGGAAAGTCAAACTTTTGACTTTTTGATCCTTGATTGATTTTCTTGATTTTTCTTGATCAAATGACTTCATATATCATATATTGATGATTTTCAACTTCAAAAGTCATGGTTGACCAAAATTCCCAAAAGTCAAAGGTGTTCTTGTACAGTTGACTTTTTCAGACGAATCGCGTTTCTGGAGATTTCTCATGAACCAAGCTATCCTTACCAAATGAATGGTATGAATGGATCATATTGAGGCATTAGAGGATATTGAATCATAGTTTGAGTTGTGACATCATGTCCTGATTAAAAAGTCAGTTGTTCAGATGAATTAGGTCAAAAACCCTAATTGTCGACCAGATGAAATTTATGACTGTAGGTCTTGAATTGAGATGTAATTTGCATTGGATGTTGTCATAGGGATTATTTGAAGATGATTGAAACTTTTGATTGACTTCCTGGGGATTTTTAGGGTTTCCCAAATGTGATCCCTGATTTCAGTCCCTGATAGTTCAAAACCCTGATCTGAGGATTTGTCTGATCAATCTTTGTGTAGGAGGTATCTTGAGCCAATAAATTAGATCAAGATAATGCACTTGAGGTCTTGATATCATGTCCCAAGCCATTAGATCAAATTCTGAGCAAAAGCCAGGAGTGTGCTGCCTTCAGTCAAAACCCTAATTCAGTCGATTCAAAGCTGTTGAGCTTGTGAAGTGAATCTCTGAGGACCAAATGTTGATTGTTGATGAAGATAGTTCTTTTGATATGGAGGGAGAACAAAACCCTAATTGGTTGTTACTTGTACTGATGAGTGATTTCTTGATTAAACCCTGCTGAGTCACAAGTAGCAAACACAAACTATGCAATTTGTTAGAGATGCAAATGATGCATATGCAGATGATATGAGGTGGTATCTTAGGTCAAAAATTGGGGTATGACAGATAGCACGGTAAAATTCGGTGTTTTCTCCTTCATGGATGGTTTTTCAGGATACAACCAGATTAAGATGGCATCTGAAGACATGGAAAAGACAACCTTTATCAGGCCATGGGGAACATTCTGCTACAAAGTGATACCTTTTGGATTGAAGAATGCTAGCGCGACGCATCAGAGGGCCATGACCACTCTTTTGCATGATATGGTGCACAAAGAGATTGAGGTTTATGTGGATGACATGATTGCCAAGTCTCAGTCAGAGGAGAGGCATATGTATGATCTTTTAAAGTTGTTTCAGCGTTTGAGAAAGTATCGTCTCCGCCTGAATCCAAAGAAATGCACTTTTGGTATCCGTTCTAGGAAATTACTGGGTTTCGTTGTCAGTCAGAAAGGAATTGAAGTGGATCCTGATAAAGTCAAGCAATTCAGGAAATGCCAGCACCAAAGACTGAGAAACAAGTGAGAGGTTTCCTCGGACGTTTGAATTATAACTCCAGGTTCATTTTCATTATGACTGCTACCTGTGAGCCAATCTTCAAGTTGTTAAAGAAAAACCAGGGATGTGTGTGGAATGAAGATTGTCAGAAAGCTTTTGACAACATTAAAGAATATCTGCTTGAACCCCCTATGTTGCTTCCTCCAGTTGAAGGAAGACCTCTGATTATGTACCTCACGGTGCTTGAAAATTCAATGGGATGTGTGTTGGGTCAGCATGACGAGTGTGGTCGAAAAGAGTATGCAATATACTACCTTAGCAAAAAGTTTACCGAGTGCGAAACAAGATACTCGCTGCTTGAGAAAACTTGTTGTGATTTGGTGTGGGCTGCTCGCCGACTGAGACAGTATATGTTGAGTCACACCACCCTATTGATTTCCAAAATGGATCCGATTAAGTACATATTTGAAAAACCTACATTAACCGGAAGGATTGCTCGCTGGCAAATGTTGCTATCTGAATATGATATTGAATACCGAGATCAAAAAGCTGTAAAAGGAAGTGTGTTGGCAGAGTACTTCGCTCACCAACCAATTGATGATCATCAATCTATCAGAATGGACTTCCCGGATGAAGATATAATGTATTTGAGAGCTCAAGATTGGGATGAGCCGTTGCCAGAAGAAGGACCGGAATCTGGATCCAAATGGGGTTTAATTTTTGTTGGAGCTTCAAATGTGCATGGCCATGGTATTGGTGCCGTTATCATTACTCCGCAAGGTTCACATGTTCCTTTCACTGCAAGGATATGTTTTGATTGTACAAATAATATTGTTGAATATGAAGCTTGCATCATGGGAATCGAAGAAGCCATTAATCTGAGGATTAAGATTCTTGATGTTTATGGAGATTCCGCACTTGTGATTAATCAGATTAAAGGAGAATGGGAAACGCGTCATCCTGGTTTAATCCCTTACAAAGATTACGCCAGAAGGCTGAAGAAAGCTTTTAATAAAAAGGTTCGACCTCGTGCATTCAGAGAAGGCGACCTCGTGCTCAAAAGGATCTTGTCTTTCACCTCCGATTCAAGGGGCGTGGACTCCTAATTTTTATGGACCATATGTTATTAAGAAAGCCTTCTCTGGCGGTGCATTAATTCTTGCAACTATGGATGGAGAAGAGCTCCCACGTCCCGTGAATGCTGATGTAGTCAAGAAATACTTCGCCTAAAAATAATAAAAGAAAATCTCGCTAAGTTGAAAATCCAAAAGGGCGGCTTAGGCAAAAAGGAGCGTCTCGGTGGGCTGAAAACCCGAAAGGGCGGTCCAGGCAAAAATTAGAGACATAAACAGAATAAAATTTCCGGTGGACTGAAAACCCGAAAGGGCGGTCCGGGCAAAAGTTAGGGATTCATGGCAAGTAACTACATCAGACAAGACTTGATCATCAGCAGTTATCTGTGTATCATAAGAAGTTCAACACATTTCAACGAACGCCTTTGCTCAAGAATTCCAAGTTGAGAGAGAGGATGGGGTCATTACATTTCAATGTACATTTTCCACAAAATTACCACTTTCCAAGCTTTGTAATCATCCATGGGGTCTTGCCATTTGCAGGCTACAATTCTATTAATAAAGTTTGAGCCTTTTCCCGTTATTTGCAATCTTATTTCTTTCATATTTCTTAAATTTCATTTATTGTTGATAGTAATTTTTGAAGCAAAAAGAAAATTGATTTCAACAAAATCCTTTTTGAAAAATATAAAAGAAGTTTTATTTTGATTCATGAGTATATTACAAGGAATGGATATGTTGATGTATTCATGTGCAAAAGAGGAAGAATGTATTCCAATTGGCATATCTTTGGCCTGGTTCGAAAAGATCTAGTATTCAGCTATTTTGTTCTCCCAGCTCCGATGTTTCCTCAGTCTTGAGTAGCATTTATCCCAAAGCCATCAAAAGTTTGTTGCAACACTCTCTTCTCATGTTGTGGATGATACCTCGAGTGTTCAGCTTGAGACATGCTTGATTATGTTATTTTTGTACTCTATCTCTTGAGTTACTCCTTGCGCTAAGTTTTGGCAGCATATGCATCATTAACATGCATAAAAAAGAGTCATGCATTCACATTTGCTATCATGAAGTTTACTGTTAATCAGATTTCACTTTCATTTAGAGTGTCTTTAAGCAGAAAATACTCACTTTTCTTGAAACCCCCACTGAATTTGTTTCTATGTGGATAATATGTTTTCAGTTATTCTGTTCAAAATAATTACGAACAAAAATTCAGTGAGTTATTCCCTCACTTGATCCGGTCTGGTTTGGCAGTCTTTCCATTTGGCCATGGATTGAATTTCGGTCGCTGGATGATGTTTGTTGAGATTGTGCACTTGTGTTCACATTTTCAATATTTGAAAAGAAAAGCAAAGTATTATTGATTGCTCCTCATCGTCAGTGGTACGTCGATGTATTTCTATTCATACCTTCAGTGGAACGTTGGTATATTTTGTCATCAGTGGTACGATGATATATCTCTTTTCTACCTCCAGTGGAACGTTGGTAGCTCACCTTTAGTGGAACGTTGGTGTATCTTGTTATATTTTATCATCAGTGGTACGATGATATATCTCTTTTCTACCTCCAGTGGAATGTTGGTAGCTCACCTTCAGTGGAACGTTGGTGTATCTTGTTATATCTTCATCGTCAGTGGTACGTCAATGTATTTCTCTTTAATATCTTCAGTGGAACGTTGGTATATTTTATCGTCAGTGGTACGACGATATATCTCTTTTCTACCTCCAGTGGAACGTTGGTAGCTCACCTTCAGTGGAACATTGGTGTATTTTGTTATATCTTCATCGTCAGTGGTACGACGATGCATTTCTACTCATATCATCAGTTAAACGGTGGTGTGTTTTCTGTTAATGAAAGATTGGTATTCTGATTCTCCAGTTAAAGGTGATATATTTTCTCATCCCCAGTGAAAGAGGATGCATATTTTCTCATCCCCAGTGAAAGAGGACGCATATTTTCTCATCCCTAGTGAAAGAGGATGCCCCCGCTTTTTTTATCTCATCCCTAGTGAAAGGTGGTGTTTTAATCTCTCTGGTGCGAAATATTTTCCCCAGCGAAGTTTCTTTTCCCAGCAAAATCACATTTCTCCAATGAAGTCTTGTTTTCCCCGGTGGAGTTCTTCCCGCAAGACATTTGTTCTCCCCAGTGGAGTTTTCTTTTTTCCCCAAGTGGTGTCCTGTTTCATCATCATATGCATTCATTAAACATTGCATTGCATCTTAGGTTCAAAAATTGTGTGTTTATATATTTAAGTCTCTTCAATCTCGTCAAAACGAAGATTTACCATCATCGTATCTCCGGATCGAAGAAACTTAAATAGGGGCATCTGTCATACCCCAATTTTTGACCCTAAGATCATGCATCAATTGCATTTAAATCATTAATTAAGAGCACCATTGTGAGGTTATATCTTTGTTAATGTGATTATCTCTAAGGGGAATCATCGAGCAATTTCTAGCTTTTTATTTGTTTGATACTAACCATAATCCAAAAATATGTATTTTGTCTCTTTTGTTTATATTTTACAGGTAAAAGATCGGGCAAAAATCAAAACAGTGCAAGAAAACAATTTTTGAAAATTTGAAGATGGAAGTCGATTTACCCATATGGGAAATCCATTTCCTGGGGCGAAAATTCCAAAAAAAAAGAGGGAAACATGTCATCATTTTGGCACCTATTTTTTCTTTGATCATTTTTGTCATTTTACCAATTTTCCACATCACCAAAATTAATTCCCTTCATTAAACCCACTTTAAACCTTATTTTACCATTTAAACACCAATTAAGCACAAGTTAATTATCAAATGCTAAAAGACCAAATTGCCACTACTCTTGCTCCAATCCTATAAATAGAGGTCTCTACTCTCTCATTTCACAAGCTTAGAAAGCCAACAAAACCCTTGCAATTTCTCTCTTCATCCCTACCAAATTCACCAAAGCTCTTTTTATTTCATAAAGTTTGTGAGTCACATCTTGAACCTCACAAACTTTGAGCTAAACCACCATCCATTTAACTCTTTTTTCTTCAATTGTTGAGAGATCAAGATTTGTGTTGGTGATTCTTGAAGTAGATCTAAGTTTTGTTCAAGATTTGGTAATTTTCTTCATCCTTTTTCATCTATCATAATGTGATTCTTTTGGGCTTGTGTGTGATGCATCAATGATGCTACATTGGTCCTATTTGATGGTGAATTGATGGAAAATTCGTGCTCCAATTGATATGTGATCATAAGGTGTTTGCATGTTTGTCTAGATCAAGTTTTATGGTTCATAATGCTGTTTTTTTGAAAACTGTGCGCAGGAAATCGATTTCCTACAGAGGGAAATCGATTTCCACTCTGTTTTTTGCGCCAGATTTGAATTCTGCAGGCAGGAAATCGATTTCCTACAGAGGGGAATCGATTTCAAATGAGGCAGAATGCTTGTTTTTTCTATTTTTGACTTGTTTTTGGTTCTAACTCTTCTTCTACTCCATTCTTTTGATATTTTCTTTTAATCACAAATTAGAGGCCTAATTTCTCTCTAATTTCAATGGACTTAGGGCATCGATAGGATGAGAATCCAAATCCGCAATATTAAGTGATTGAAATTATGGATGAAAGGAGCTTTTGAATGCGGTTCCATCTTGTATTTCGTTTTCTTTTGATCGATGAAAGTCTTAATACCTTGAGAATTCTTATGGATTCTTGGTAAAGACTAGATCGTTACCTATTTTGTTTTCGTGCGGTAATTCTTTCGGAGAGTGATCTACATATCGCTTCTCTCGCATGCATTAGCACATAAAGTTTTGACCGGCCTCGTTGTAGGGTGATTTCTACATAAATCACTTGGCGATCTGCTTAACATAGCGCAATATTTTGTGTCCCGAATAAAAAAGATCAAATATGGAAGAGAATTGTATGCGATTGATTTAAGACTTATGGAGGTTTATCGTGTAGTCGATATGATTTTATCAAGCTTCTGATAAATGTCCATTGAATTTAAATCCGAGAACATCATTCACTCACCATCGATCTTTATTACTAACTTTGATAACATACTTGACAAGTTTCAAGATGGTTATCTTTAAAATCTAACAATTTACTTTAATTTCCGCAATTTATTATACCGCTCTTTATTTTTCGCTTTATTGCTTTATTTTATCATTTCATCATGTTTATGTTTCCGCCATTTTCTCTTTGTCCATTTGGACGCTATGTTTATGTTTCCGCTATTTTCTTTTTGTCCACTTGGACCATACTTTACTTTTATGCTAAAACTAATAAACAACAAAATCTAAAAAATGTTTAAGGTTCTCTTGGACTATCAGTTACTACCCTGAGCATTTTGGAGATGTGGACTGTTGGACGTAGTACCTCTGGACCCTTATTCTGTTATTACTCTGTGATTGTTCTGTCGGTCTGGCATCGGATTGTTGTCTGTAGGTATTTCCTTGATGGTTAATTCCAAGGCATTGATATATGGATTTTACTCGAAAACAGCCGTTACTCTGCCCGATTTTTGTCAGAATCTTAATATGCTTAATGCAAAGTGGTGCTAAGATAATAATTTCCTCTGGATCCCCAAGTGATGTGTTGGTTTAGTATTGATATTCCAAAGGATGGGAAATCTACCTTGACTTTTAATGTCAAGTGTTGGCTTCTTTTTGGTTAGATCGTTCTTTCCTTAGCTTTTATTTTACGCATTAGGATAGCCTCTTCGTCTCTTGCCCCATTCTTAGATTTTCAAAATCTTCTCCCTTTTTACAAAACCTTCTTATGTTTGCAACCTTTTCAATACCTTTTCTTTAAAATATCTTTTGCCCTTAGTGGCCTTTTCTTCAAAAGTTTAGACACGATTAATTGTTGAAAGGAGCGGCGATACCCCACGATTTTGAAATTAATTGATATAATGAGATCTTTTCCGTGTGAGAGAGCTACTGGCATACTCGTTGATTTCTATCTGAGTTGGAGCCCTTCTTTCATTTGCGATGCAAATAACTCATTTGTTCTCATGCTCAAAATCAATGGCTGAGTATTTCTCTCCGACGATGATAAAGTGTTTATTCGTTTTTTAAACGTTTTCCCTTTTTAAGTGGAACTACATTAGCTCTGACTTCTCCATTGCACCGAGGAGGTATGTAGGCGCAAGGCTTAATGCTTTGCCGAGCTTGTTTTAAAAATAAAACAAACCCTTTTTTAGCACACATGACACAGATTTTCAAAAAGGTTCCTGTGGAGTACCACAGATATGAGAGGGGCTTAAAACCTTCCCCTTGTATAATCAACACCCGTACCAGAGATCTCTTTTTGTTTTAAAAAACAAACTTTGGGTTTTCTTCTTTCTTTTCCCTTTTCATTTAGAAACAATAAAGCGCGGTGGAGACTTTCACTGAAATATTGAGTTGAGTCAATCCTATGGCTTCGATCTCAGATTTCCCCGCTACACCCTTAGTGGCTTTTCTTCAAAAAGTTTAGACACGACTAATTGTTGAAACGAGTGGCGATACCCCACGATTTTGAAATTGATTGATATAATGAGATATTTTCCGCGTGAGAGAGCTAGTGGCATACTCGTTGATTTCCATCCGAGTTGGAGCCCTTCTTTCATTTGCGATGCAAAGAACTCGTTTGTTCTCATGCTCAAGATCAATGGCTGAGTATTTCTCTCCGACGACGATAAAGTGTTTATTCGTTTTAAAAAAAATCGTTTTTCCCTTTAAGCGAAACTACATTAGCTTTGACTTCTCCATTGCACCGAGGAGGTATGTAGGCACAAGGCTTAATGTCTTGCCGAGCTTATTTTAAAAATTCAAACAAACCTCTTTTTAGCACACACGACACAGATTTTCAAAAAAGGTTCCTGTGGAGTACCACAAATATGAGGGGTGCTTAAAACCTTCCCCTTGTATAATCAACACCCATACCTAAGATCTCTTCTTTTTGTTTTAAAAACAAACTTTGGGTTTTCTTCGTTCTTTTCCCTTTTCCTTTGGAAATAATAAAGCGCGGTGGCAACTTTCACTGAAATATTGAGTCGAGTCAATCCTATGGCTTCGATCTCAGATTTTCCCCGCTGCAGAAAAAATGGCGACTTCACTGGGGATCCAGTTTTAAGTGTGTTAAGCCTATCTTTGTTTATCTATGTGTTTTTATTTGTATATTACAGAAAAAATGGCGACTTCACTGGGGATCCAGTTATAATGAGGATACCTTAGCAACAGGACAAATCATCATTTACCGAGGCAACATCGAGGGACATAATTGATGATGAATGAACTGAGGGCAACATTTGCTTTAGGTATCCTCAGAATCGAGGGACTTAACTATTTTAAAGGCAACAAATAATAAGGAAACAAGGCAACAAATAATAAGGCAACAGGCAGCAAGAGAGGTTACCCTAAAGGTGTGTGTGTGGCACAATCAGGTAGTTCAATTCAGTTATATTTATCTTATAATTTAGGCAAACTAAATTTATTAGCAAGCTTGTCACTCCCTAGGATTACTAACCACGCAGTTAATATTATACAAAAGTCAAAGGCAGAAATAAAAGTTCCTACACTATTACAATAAACACCTGTAAGGCAGAAAAATAAAGGCAGAAATTAAAGGCAGGAAATAAAACCTACAACTATTACAAGAAAACTTATTGCGACCTATACACATTTTCTAGAATTTAAATGGCAGAAAATTAAATAATTGAAATAAAGGCAGATAATTAAATAAAAACGCAGAAATAAAAAGGCACAATTAAAAGGCAAAATATTTAAAGAAGGCATTCGATAATCACATAGTATGGGATGAGAAGAGAAGATCGCAATGAAATTACAGTTAAGAAAATTAGAGGTAAAAGTATAAGCCTAAAAATAAAATACTAGCCTAAAAAGAATGGAGACAACACCAACCCTAGTTCATGAACGACATTCACTTAAGGGAAAAACCTAATGGTTAAGAAAAAAACCTACGCTTACAGTTAATAGACAACTCTTACATTGTTGATAATTTCTAGGGTTTACTATGGTTTATTGATTAAAGGCTAAACCTAAAATTAATTATAATTAAAATTAAACCTAAACATCTAATCCTTATTATTAAATTAATTGACTAAATGGAAATTAATATTAAATTAACCTAATTGCCAAATTAAAATTTACTAACTAATAAAAAAAAATATTAATCCTAATTTTTTTTGGGTGATTAAACTAATCATACCAATTAAATTAACCTAAATATATAATTAACTAATTTAATCACCCTATAAATCATTAGTTGAAAAGAAATTAAAAAAACAAAATAAATGACTTAAAAAACAAAAAAAAAGAAAGAAAGGAGAAAATACATAGAATATGGAAAGGGGCGCATGATCCAGTGTTGCACTCCCCTGAAGGTGTATGGTGGAGTGGCGCTTCCTGAGCCTCAGATTGGTGCTCTCGGGAGGATCCAATGGTGGTAGGCTGAGGGCGCATCACGGATACTTGCAACTGCATGCATTGGATCTGAGATCAAACAATTGGTAAAAATGAAAGTGTCCTGGAAGGTATCGAACCCAGGTATTTAAAGTGGTAAATCTCTTTCTCTTTCCAGTTGTGTCATCGATTTGAGTCATTAATATAATTACCATGAAAATATAAATATAAACATTAACATTAGTTTGAAAACAAAGTCAAAAGAACCAAAATTGGGGCCCGTGTCTCTTCGTGTTAACGAATAAGGATGCGCCATGCCTCTTCGTCTTCCTCAAACAATCTGCAAATAAATAGCTATGATTTCGCTGTTAGTCTGCTACGAGTTTTCTATGACGTTTTCATAGCTGATTCTGGAGATTAAAAAATACTGCACAAACAGCACCGAACGAAGAAACAAAACGCCCAGATCACGTATATCAAGCATGGCGAACTTAATGATGCAGTTAGTTTCAACGTAAACAGCCTGTAACTAACAGAACACAACTTCACCATTCTTAAACCCTAATAATGGTGGATCATCATCCTCATGCTAAAGCTTTGAAACGATGGATCTACACAATCCTAATCACTGTCAAAAACATATTAGAAGTAATAAAACTCATGGAAACATGTTAGATAACAAAATTCGATGATTACAACTTTGAAAAAATAAGAGTGACATATAACATGGTGTTTACGTGATATGTTGATGATGTAGCAGCCCTTACCTACTCAGAATTACCTCAGGAAAAAGAATATGGCATTGGTTTGGTTCGAAAGTGGCTGCTACAAAAGATCTCCCTTGACCTAGTGTTTTGTAAACTTTGAAGATTTTTTATGGTTCTTTTGGCTAGGGTTTCATGTCTATTGCAGGCTGAATATCTCCAATATATAAAAGGGAGAAATTAGGTCAACATATTTGGAACAAAATCTATGATTGGAGGTTTGTATTTGATTTAAAATTTACACTAAAATTTCTATTTTTGGAACATACTTTGCAAGCTCCCCAAACCAACGAAATTTTCTTGATTTACCTCAATGTTATACTCAATATTTGATTGAAAAATAAACCAATATTGAATCCTTTATGATTTCCATTATTTCTTTCATTAAAATTTGAATTATAATGAATATAATTCAAAATAAAATAAATAAAAATAATAAAAATGAAAGGATGGCGTGGTGGGCCTCTAACTATACCATGGGCATGCTTAGAAACTCAAACCTTGGCCCATTAATCAAGAAAACCAAAATTCATCACTTTGTAATAGGTGTATTTTCTCCAAATTGCTCAACTCGTGCAAGCCATAACTCGTTCAATATTTATCATATGGAGATATTCTAGGACTTTTTGGAAAGCCCAAGATGTCCTCTTCAAGCCACTTTGGAACCTTTTTTCCATTTGAGGATTTTATCTTGATGATATGGCCCTTGACAAAAAAACAGCTTTTTGCGAGCTTTTAGAAGGACCTGTAATGTTTTGACTTATATCTCTCAAATGAAGTATTTTTAGTCTTGGCATGTGAGAGACAAAGTTGTAGAGAATTCAATTTCCTTCAAAATGAGCTTTGGATGGAAAATTTCTGATGTTACATGTGAAAGTTATGGCTGGTCAAAGTTCAGTTGACTTTTAGGTCAAAAATCCTAATTTATAAACTTTGAGTTTTGTTGATTTTTGATCTTTTCTTGATGAATCATGATCAACCTTTGATCAAATGATGAATCTAACATTATAATGTTGATGTTGACCAAAAATCAGGAATTTTGATTGTAATTTGACCACAATTGATTTTTAGGTCAAACTAGTCGACTGTTGACCATTTGAGCTGTTTTGTGAATCAAAGCTTGAAACATAGTGGGCAAATTTTGGGGTATGAAACATGGTCCTAGGAAGAGTTATATATGTTGGACATACGATTTCACATAAGAGGGAGTGAATGGTGTGTTTTAGAAATATTTGAGTTTGAAAATATTTTAAGATCAATTTCTTGGGTTTAAGAACATTTTAGAAAATTTTAAAAATAAGCAACGGAAAATAAAATGTAGGAAGTAAAGTGTTAAGAGATGGAGAGATAACACCAAAAAGTATAGAAGTTTGGTAAAAAATAAAAAGACTTAATCCCTTCCCTAAGATTTTTTCTCGAGGGTATCTGTTCTGGACTAGCCCAAATGTTCCAATTGACCCAATCCACTCTTTGGCGTAACCCAACCGAATGAGCAGTGGTCCAACCCATGAGAGCCAACAAGGTAGACTTCTCCCCCCTCATTCCGAGCACAACTGGGGATTAGCCGAGCATGCTGGGACATCATCCCCGCCAACATCTAGTATCCGGGAACGACTAGTCAAGACCTAGTCAACGGTCCCCTATATTCTGGGCCGGAAGTCACGCATAAGCCCACGAAGACAAGATATCCATTTCACTCCAAGAAGAGAATTATAAATAGCCCTCCACTTCTAGAGGCAAGGTAATCCAAGATTTGCCCAAAATCTCATACTTTCTGTTGTACCTTGTTGTTCTCTTACTTACTTTGGCATCGGAGTACCTTGCAGGCACAACCTCCTTTTTTCCTCAACCGTTACCGAAGATCAAGCCTACCGTTGCAGGCCACCTATTTTGCCCGTAGCGAACAGTGGCGCCGTGTATGGGAAACTAGCTTCCCCGTTTCTCTTTCTTGCACTTTCTTGACCACTCCTTGCGCTATCAAGAACTCAGAAACCAAAGATATCACCTTTCATCTCCCATGGCTGGCAACGACGAAGATTTCTCCACTCTTGACGCTGCGCAGATGGGAAAGAACGACGTTGAGCTCATCTTACCTCCCAACATCATCGTCTCTTAGCCTCGTGATGGTCACACGGCTTCTCCTTCCTCAGAGGATTCTCGTAACAATACCACCTTCCACTACGGAGATACCAGTGGCAAAGATCATCAAGAGGCAATTCTTGAGAACACCTTCTTGGCCACCGAGCCAACCCAGGCTGACCCTAACATGGCCGCCATATTCTCCGCCCTGAATCAGACCAACGCCTTGATCCGACAACAGAATGATTGGATCGGAGCACTAGAAAAGAGGCACCGCACCGAGACTCCCCCTCGCAAATACTCACATTTCGAGCATGATACCTTGGCAGCCAAGAAGCGTCAACACTCTCCTTCACAAAGAGACCATCCTTCCTCTATTGCGAAGAAGAGTAAGGAAGCACTCGCCTCCTCCACGGCCAAAAAGGCGGTCACGATCACCTTCTCCGAAGTCTGCAGACCATCGTCGTCATCATAGACGAAGTTACAGCCGTTCCTCGTCTCCAATTCACAATGACAAAGAGGATGAACGCCGAGGCCCCCTGTCTCGGGCTATACTAGAGGCCCCTCTGCCCGTGAAGTTAGAGAAACCTCCTCCGTTAGGTATGTACGACGGTACATTAAACCCAGACAAACACATCGAGAACATTGATGCCCTTCTTGGCAACCAAGGGGTCCCTAGGGCAATAATGTGTCAACTATTTCTTATCACTCTGCGCAAAGGCGCAATGACCTGGTACAAAAGCCTTCTGGACAAATCCAGTACGTCCTGGAAGGGACTTGGCAGACTCTTTTCAAGGCACTTCACATCCTCACGCAGACATCCCAAGTCGGAAGGCTCGCTGGAGGCCATCATCTAGGGGAAAGATGAGTCCCTCCGAGCGTATATTAAAAGATTTAACAAGTAGGCCGTCCAGGTGTCCACTACAGCCGACATGAAGAAGTATCTTTTGGAACGTGGCCTCCGCCTCTCTCCAATTTAGCCAAGGCCGTGGGAATCAAAACACCCACCATGTTAGACGATTTCTTCCTCAAGGTGCAAGCGTAAATCCAGTACGAGGAGAAGGAAACCGCCCACGCGGTTCTGAATTTCAGGAACGAGGAATACTCCAAGAGTGCCCGACACGGGAAGGCTCTCACCAGGGAGCCAATAAAAAGAAAGAAGACAAGAACCGAGACACTAAAGACTGCAAGGGCCCGACAGGGAAGTTTAGGGAATATACCCCTTTGAACGCGTCCCGAGAACGTATCTTGACCGAGTGCACCAATGCCGAGTTCCAGACATGCAAGGTTTGCTTCCCAAAGTCAACGCCCGCTCGACCAAACATGGACAAGTCAGAATATTGTCGTTTCCAAAAAGGTCACGGACACAACACCAATGATTGCATCCATTTGAAGGACGTAATCGAAATACTTATTAGCGAGGGGCACCTCAAACAATATCGGAAAAAGCAAGAGACTCCGCAAGAAGCGAAGACATTGGCCGAAGAGAAGCCCGTCGAGGATTGCATCCATTTGAAGGACGCAATCAAAATACTTATCAGGGTGGGGCACCTTAAAAAATATGCGAAAAAGCAAGAAACTCTGCACTCCAAGTCGCTATGAGCATTACCCGCACAGAAGATTTCTACATCCCATATTGGGCCAGTTCCCCGACGTTCTATTCCTCACATAGCCCGTGGGAGTCATTTCAATCCAAGATGGTCATATCAGGAGGAGGTTTCAGCAAACTAACTGTGGGTTCTGTCAAACAAAAGTTTGAAGAGCTCGTCTTGGCCAGTTTAGGCAAGACAGTCGCGCTCGACCTTACTAGAGGGAGTTTTGCGCCCATCGCGTTCTACAAAGAAGAGCTCCCCGATGATGCTTCCTATTCCACGATTCCAATGCTCATCCATGCTAGAATGGCCTACTTTGATGTCGGGCACATTCTAGTCGATCAAGGCAGCTCCATTGACATCATGTACTCCCAGCTGTTCACCACCCTGCAACTAGACGAGAGCCATCTTACTCCATACGTGGGATCAGACTTGCTAGGATTCAACGACATTGTTACTAAGCCGTGGGGTTTCGTAGAATTGATCGTGTCGTTCGGAGCAGTTGAGACGACCAGGGCCATAAAGGTCTAGTTCCCTGTCATCAACTGTCCGTCCATATACCAATATATCTTCGTACGTCTGACTTTTGCCGAATTAATAGTTGTACCCTCCAGCGTCCACCTCAAGATGAAATACTACACGGCCAAAGGACAAGTAACTATCCTGCATGAAGACATAGAGGCATCCCGGATGTTCTTCGAAGCATCCGCCAAAGGCCTCAACTCCATAAAGGTTCTCCTCAACTAGAGGCCAAGTTAACATTGCCTTCCAGTTCCGAAGCATCCAAGCCGCTACCGCGCATAGATACCGTCGACCTGGATAGTCGCTTCTGCAGGGACGCCAAAGGGATAGTGGAAGCAAAGAAATCTCCGGCGATCGAAGTAGTTGACATCTTGAGTCCCATCCCAGACGGAGACTTTGAGCTCGTACCACTTGGAGAAGACCACGCCAAAGGGGTAAAGATCGGAGCTGACCTACCCGAATTGGCCATAAACCAGCTAAAGACGTGCCTACGGGAGAATACTGATCTATTTGCCTGAAGCGCCGCAGAGATGCCCGGTCTCGACCTGGAGGTAGCATGTCACCACCTGACGATCGACCCTGCATGCAAAGCCATCGCCCAGAGAAGGAGGAAACAATCCCAGGAGAAAATGGCCGTAGTCGAGTTAGCTGTTAGGGACCTCTTAGAGGCGAATTTTATTTCGGAAGCCAAATATACTACTTGGTTGTCCAATGTTGTACTTGTCAAAAGAATAATGGAAAATGGCGCATGTGTATTGAATATATCGATCTCAATAGGGCTTACCCTAAAGACGCATACCCACTACCAAACATAGATAAACTAGTAGATAATTCCGCCGGTTATAAACTACTATCATTCATGGACGCATATTCGGGATACAATCAGATCCCTATGGACAAGGCTGACAAAACATACACAGCTTTCATGATGAAATTGGGCAACTATTACTATAACGTAATGTGCTTCGGTCTAAAAACGCTGGGGCCACATACCAACGGATGATGAACAAAGTATTCCAAAGAGAAATAGGAGACATGCTCGAAGTATACATGGATGACATGATCGTCAAATCCTAAGAGGAAACCGGTCATGCACTCCACCTCAGGAAGGTCTTCGAACGGGCCAGGAAATGTAAAATGAGATTGAATCTCAAAAAATGCACGTTCGGCGTCCGAGCAGGTAAATTCCTCGGTTTCTATTTAACAGAACGAGTAATTGAGGCTAAACCAAACAAATGTAGGGCTTTTTTGAATTCCCTACGCGGAACTCGAAAAAATATATCCAATCATTAAACGAAATGCTTACGTATTTATCCCAATTTGTGGCCAAGTCCGCACAGCATGCTCTCCCATTATTCAAACTTTTGCAAAAAGAGGCTGCATTTGAGTGCACAGAGGAGTGTGAATAAGCTCTCATCCATTTCAAACAAACCCTCTTACGACCACCGGTCCTATCCAAGCCGGATACCGGGGAGGTCCTGTACTTGTATCTGGCCGTTGCAGTAGAGGCCATCAGCATCGCCCTTATCAGAGAAACCCAAGAGGGGAAGAGACCTATATACTTCACGAGCAAAGCGCTTTAAGGCCCAGAGCTCAGATACCAGTAGATAAAGAAGGTTGCTCTGGCCTTGATCAACGCAGCAAGAAGGCTTAGACATTACTTCCTAGCGCATACCATAATTATATGGACCAAACAACCCATAAAATAATTGCTCGGGCGCCCCGATGTGTCCGGACGAATGCTCCGCTGCTCGTTGGATTATCCGAATTCAACATACGGTATGAAGGCAAAAAATCACTAAAGGCGCAAGCCCTAGCAGACTTTGTAGCCGAAATGAACTTCAACGAGTCCTCGGTCAACAATGCTCGGAAATAGGTCATCTACGTGGACGGAGCGTCTAGTTCGACCGGCAGTGGCGCGGGCATAATTCTGGAAAACCTAGAAGGGACATTATTAGAGGTATCTCTCTCCTTATCCTTCCCTACCTCTAACAACCAGCAGAATATGAAGCTCTCCTCGCTGGCCTACGCCTGGCCGAAGACATTGAAGCCGAGGAACTCGAGATATTTACCGACTCCCAGCTGGTCGCATCCCAAGTATTAAGGGAATATCAGGTCAAGAATGACAACCTCGCGGAATACCTGAGCCTTGTACGCGAAAGGGTGGCCCGGTTCAAGTCAGCAATAGTAAGATGTAACAACCCAATTTTTTTCACTATTATTTTAGTAATTATATTATTTGATATAGTTAATAATTATTTATTTAGTTATTATGTGATATAATAATTATTTAAGTATTTAATTATTTGAGTGTTTGTGTTATTTGACTTAATTAAGTAATTAGAGAGGTTTTAATGATTTGGGCCTAATGGTAGAATATAACATAATAGATGGATTATAGGTTAAGCCCATTAAGATAAGAGATAGCAAGAGTAGAGATTAGGGTTGGAAAAACATAACTCATTTTGGGGGAGAAAAAAGAAATAGAAGAGAGAAAATCTCAAAGGGAAGAGCACTTGAGGGAAGAAGAAAAATTATAGAGGAAGCCTCAATTTTTGCAATAAGTTTCAGCAGAAAACCACCATGGCAAATCAGGCGTATCTCTCAATCCAATCGTTGGATTATTTCGATACTTTGACATGACGTTCCAGACTCGTAAAGGTAAGTTCTAATCGGAGATATTTTCATTTTGAGGGTTTTAAGTTTGTCTGATCAGCCGATTTCCGAACTGGTTTTTAAGTGTGTCTCCAAATGATGTTACGAATGATTTCTTTTGGAGAAAAGCTTAGAGCTATGGTGAAAGAGTCCAAATTTTCTAAGGTAAGGGGGGAGAATCCTTATTATTACGGGTTAGTATGATTGGGTCAATGAGTAGATTAACATGATTTAGGGATTTTGTTCTTCAATTTTTAAGCTGTGACATGTTTAGGTTGAAATACCTAATTTTTATTGCTTTAACATTGTCAGGTTTTGATCAGAAATCTTTGAATATAAGGAGTAATTGTGTTTTATAAGAAGTTGATTTTCACTAATTTTATTGGTGTTAATTTTGTGCATATATATATATATATATATATATATATATATATATATATATATATATATATATATATATATATATATATATATAAGCAAGTTGCTTCCTTATGGTATATATTACAACTGTACCATATTTTGTAATTGAGTTAGAAAATCAATTTTCAAGTTACCAATATATGCGCATAGTGCATAGTTTATGACAGGTATACAGAAGTTAACTCTTGAACCAGTTTCTCTAAACAAAAAGAATCAACATATATGTTAAACTAAAAATCTATTTTTGAGGTTATAATGTTTTATTAGTATGAATATCTAGTAATAAATAGTAATAAATTAATATTATTTGTAATATTTTTAGGAGTTCTGGAATTAGAGATAAAGAATTAGATTAACGAGTTAATTTAATTTAGTTTTAATTCCGATAGAGTTGTCAATAGAGTCGTTAGAATTATTAATAAAGTCCTTAGAGTTATCAATAGAGTTGTCAAAATTGCTTTCGAGTTGTTTAGAGTCAAATCTGATAAACCGTAAAATTAAAATTGAAGGTATTTGACTCCTTAAAGTTGTTTCATTATTATTTAAATCTGAACGTTAGCTAATTAAATTCATAAGAGATATTCTTATATGTTTAGAGTTGTCAGTTTATGATGTCGGTGTTTACATTCTCGTTAAAACTTTACAAATTCATAACGTTCAAACTGTGAATCCATTTTGATTACCGTTCGAAGCGTTAGAAAGCTAGCATGACATTCTTTTCAATAAAAATAGTTTGTTGGCAATAGGTGATATTAATTGATGATTAATAGTTGTGTTAATTGCATTGAGCCGATTTGATTGGATTATGTTTGGACCGAATTGTTGTGTAACCGATTTGCAATTGACCGATTTGATTTGATTGCATTATGTTCTAACGCTTCGAACGGGGACCCAAATGGAGTTACGGTTAAAAAGTTGTGAACATTTGAAGTTCTGCAAAAACTGTCAGACTCAGCCGTAACTGGTTACGGCATGGTTGGTAACCGGTTACGCCATGTTAAAAAGCTCAAATCGCCATTTTTCAAGTGGTAACCGGGTACGCATATACCGTAATCGGTTACCACTGTACCAGAACCAAAAAAACTCATTTTTAAAAGCATTTCACCTTCCCAACTCACACCAAAACATGCCCAAACATTTATATCATCAAAACAATGTCAAATTCGACATTCTAACACATTCCTAACATGATTGGGGTTTATCTAACATCAAGTATACTCCATAATCATCAATTTTATCAAAATCTTCCAAGTTACCCTATAGGTTTCAAAACCCCAAAACCTAACATACATTCAATTGAGATAAACGATATATTAAATCAATTCTATCATTCCCAAACTGATAATATAGGCTAAAAGGATTAGTCACCCCTTACCTCAGCCAAGAACCTTGAATTCTTCTCTTCCTCTTCTTCTTCCCTTTTATGTTCCTTCTCTTTTCCTCTTTTGCTTCTCTTTTTTCCTTATTTTCACAATTTCTCTATTTTATAAAAAAATAGGATAATTAGTTAGTAAGGCCTCTCCATTGGCACCTCCCCTTTTACTAACTACGTCACGGCCCAATAACAATAGTTCCCATAATTATTCCAAAAAATCCAATTTTTTATTATTAAATAATTAAATAATTTCCAAATAATTAATTTAACTTAATTAAATTAATTTATGAAATTACGGGGTGCTACAACTCTCCCCCACTAAAAGAGTTTTCGTCCTCGAAAATATACTTCAAGTGAAAAGTTTCGGATATGAGTCCTTCATCTGACTCTCCAGTTCCCAGGTAACATTTCCCTAGTCGATCCTCAAAATTCAACTGACATAACCAATAGAAAGCCTGTCTCATGCATTCAAATCCTAGTTCGTACGTCGCATTTGACCATCCAAAAGTATACCACTCGTTATATCTCCAAAAGGTTCACAACAATAGAACATTGAGGTAGAACCCATACAATGCGCTCAATAACCGAATAATATAATTACACAATCCATGGTAGGATCACACCTGATCAACACTACAGTAATGCATTCCATCTACTAAATGTACCACTCCTAGACACACTAGCAATTATCCAACACGTTTACATTCCGCTTTTGCTGCACTATTTCGATTACTCGTTACAATCACCATTACCAATTAGATTTCAGAGTTTTACCCTGTCATACCCTAATTTTTGACCCCCCTGAGATGACATATCTTCAGGATTTTTCATCAGGTCAAGACAAGTACCCAGAGCAGTCATTTCTCCATCTTGTACCTAATCGAGGATACTCAAAGACAAGAAAGCTCAGGCAAAGGATCAATCAATACAAAGACTAGTCTCTAATACAATCATGGGGCTCAAAAACTTCACTTTTCTCATCTATGATTGATTAGACATCCAGTCATATGAGTACAGGTTTACTCAGGTCACCAGACTAGGGTTTTGAGCCTATCAAGGACTGAAATCAGGGATCACATTTGGGAAACCCTAAAAAACCTCAGAGGGTCATTCAAAGACATCAATCATCTTCAAATAACTCATATTACAAGGTCTACTGGACATCACACTTCAATTCAAAGTCTACAGTCATTACTTTCACATGGTCGACAAATTAGGGTTTTGACCTAATTCACCAAGATAGTTGACTTCTGATCAGGGCATGAATCCAAAACTCAAGACATGATTCAAGGATCTCTACTACCTCCATATAATCCATTTATATCATCCATGTGGGGAGAAGATCTTATTTCTACACAAAAGCCCAAAAATTCACTTTGTCAGGAAAAAGTCAACTGTGAAGGATCATCATTGACTTTTAAGGTTTTTGGTCAAAAAATGACTTTCAAAGATCAATATCTTCAATATATGGATGTCAAAGTCATTTGGCCAAAGAAATTCAAAGAAATTCATCAAGGAGCGAAAAGTCGGGAATTAGGGTTTTTGAGGGCATGGTGAGATCTCAAAATTTCACCTACACAACTCAAAAAACTTCCAACATGAAAGTTGTAGATCTTGCCAAATAAAACAACATCTTACAAGGGAACTTTTTTCAAAAGATCAACCATTTATGAAGTTTTGGAAATTTTGAAGTTTAGGTCATAAACACTTAGAAATTTTTCTAAGTGTTTTCACCTAGTTTTCTTCCAACTTTGGCCTCATTTTTCACAAATTTCCCAAAGGATTCTGAAGAAGACATAAACTAATGATTTAAAGTAGATGTTTAGGGCTTTCCAAATTGTGTTCAACCTTCTCAAAATTCAATTTGAGCTAAGAGTTATGCTTGTTCAAAGTTGGCCTCATGAAGTAAAATTATAGGTCATGCATCATTTTGGAACTTTGAAATTTTGTGCACATGACCTCAAATACAGATGCTACATGACCCATAATACATCTGCAAACATGCCATGCATTCATTTTCACCATGCCATAAGAATTGAAGAAGATTCTAAAAAACAAGAACATGTGATTATGTAATGATTACATTTGTGAATTTATGGCAAATTGATGAATCACCCAAGGAATCTTCTAACCAACCAATTAGAGCTCATTTCTGGCTCAGAATTGTCCCCTAAGATCAAGCAAAATCGAGGGCTAGGGGATTGATCAAATGGAATCAAAATTCTCATCATTGCATAAGAGATATTTGCAAATTTCCTTCATGGCTAAGAAACCAAATCAACTTCACTAAGGAAGCTCACTCCTCTGCAGCTATACTGATCCATTTGCCTATAAATACAGATGCATTCCTCATTCAAAAATACACCAAAGCAACCATATTACTTGCTTTCTCTTTCTCTTCTTTTGTTCATTGTTTTTCAAAGTTCTTTGGCAAGAAGAATCGATTTCTTCAAACCAGAGCTTATCTTTGAGAAGTGAGCATTCTAACATCTCAAGGGAGGTCATTTGAGGTGATCCAAGCACCTGGATCACTTCTGTAAGTGGAGGAACACCATTGTTGCTCTCACTTTGGAGCATTTGCAGTTGGAGGTCCATGGAGTAATTCAGGAGGTTCTGAGCCAAGCCAATCATCCAGGCACACTCCTCAGGTCATAGTGAAGCTAACCAGATGGCTGCAGCCCATCTGTAACTCTAAATTCAACACCCTCCGAGTTCACTTGAAGCTGAAATCGAGGGAGGTCCATAGAACAATTCAGAAGGATTCAGGCTATAATAAACATCCAGTTAGCATCATTGAGTCTCAGGGAAGCTATTGAGATCATTCATTCAAGCCCAGGTGCTCTCAATCATCCTCACGACCTTCAGTTTCAGAGGTAAGTTTCTGAACCTCACCTCTTTAATTTAAGCACTCTTTGTGATAAAGCTCGATTCTATCTTGTTCAGCATCATCAGAGGATTGAAAACCCTCTATCATCATTCATTTATCTTTCAGCATAGCCATTTAATTTGATTTTTAAGTTTTAGGGTTCTTCACGATTTCTGGTAAATTAGTTAGATATAGTTGATATAAATTTATGATAGTTACATATTTAGAATCGTGAGTGAATTTAGAGCAAGTTTGGTCTTTACATCTTTGCAAATGGTTGAGAAATGAGCAAGTTCATGAATTTGAAATTTGAGAGCTTGAGGTTGAAGACGAAGATGGTGGTGGCGCGCAATTTTCAAACTCAGGTCTAAGTTTATTTTATTTTGATTGATACCTGTTTCATTAACGACTAAAACGTGATAGCCCAGTGGTAGAGAGTGTTTGTGTGTTGCGCGTGCCCAAGGTCTGGGGTTCGAATCCCCCTCGCCCCAGACCTTTTGATTTTATTTCTTTTTTACTTCTATGCATTTGAGTAATATATGAATTGCAATGGAACCATGCATATGACACCAAGCGCGCGTTGGCTCAGTGGTGTTGTTTTGGGATGGTAATGCAAAGGGCGTGGGTTCAAACCTGGTTGGTGACAAAACCCTATTTTTTACCACTTTTTCCCATTTAATTTCTTCACAACTTTAACCAATTATTTAACCTATCAAATTAATTTATTTTCATTTCATTTTTCACACACTTGTCATTTAATATATCTATTTTGTGAATAATAAAAAAAATCATAAAAATATTATTTATTTCATATATTTTTATTAGGTTTAAAATAATATGTTTTAAGTATTTTTTTTTCTTAAATACTTTAAATATATATTCACTTTGTTTTAACCTAATCATTTTGTAAATAAATTTTATGATAAAACCCTAATTGTTTAGGTCTTAATTAAGTAAAAATCTTTATTTTTACTTTAATTAAGTTGACTTTTGTCAATTTTCAAAACTGTTATCAGTCTCCGATTAAACGGATGATTAAGGTTTTCAAACAACAAAACCTTGTATCATTCCAGATCATTTTTTTTAATTGCTTTTACACCAGTACTGCAAAGTACTGGGCCTCTAATAGAGTGTAAGTCCCAAAAAACCTTCTCTTCTTAGCTTGCTTTCAAAACTGTATTTTCAAAATCTTCTTTCTGTTTTCAAAAACATTCTTCTGGTATTTGAAGGGCATTATTCCCGGTGAAACTCTTCGGATACCTATGTGACCTTTGTCCATCTTCACTTCTTCTGTTTTAAAAAACCATTAACTGTTTATCATATATATATTCAACTGTTATCAACAAAACAACAAAAATACTGTTGAGGCTCTGTACATACTTCTTCAATGGCCTCCACTCCATCCAGGTTAGGCTTTACAAGCTTTCAATTTACAGTCTTTATTTAAATTGCTGTCAAATATAAACTGTGCATATATATATATTAGTTTAGAACTACGTTTGAGTATAAACCCTAGGACAGTTAAACTATATATATATATATATTATAGGAATATGACCTAGGATTGAGAATGTCTTCCCGGTGAAGGCTCTTTCCTAATTAGAGATCTGTAGTTCAAACCCCCAAGATGAATTATTCCCGGTGAAACATCTTGGCAAAAACCTTAGAATCCAAATAATAGGACACATCCACCCAAAGAGGAATTATTCCCGGTGAAACCTCTTACCCATTTGCTTAGAGCCAAAATAAGTTCAAAACCACATAAGCTTTCTCTTGTGCTATAACAAGGACCCTCGATTAGCCTCCTCTTGGGCTTTGTACAAGGACCCACAGGCTTCTTAAAAGCATTTCCAGCTTCCTCTTGAGCTTGTATACAAGGACCCATCAGGTTTCTTATAAACATAGGAACAGGTCTTTAGTCACCTTTTAGCCTACCCTGGTGAGTTTCTTCCAATTTAAACCAGACTTTAAACAAGCTAAGTTTGTCTCAATTTTGCATTGAGTACATTTTTGGAATGAGAGACATGGACAGTCTCTGTCACCCTCATCTTCATCAATCTTCCTTAGCAGAGTCTAGGATCCATGTTTGGTCATCCTCAGCATTGAGTCAGCCTTCATCTTGGGCTTTAAACAAGAAGTCTCCATTAGATAATCTTTCTGCCATTCATATTAACAAAACCCCTGGAAAGGGTTAGCCTCCAACATCTGTCTAAAAAGTCAAAACCCCTGGAAAGGGTTAGCCTCCAACATCTGTCTAAAATGTCAAAATCCCTGGAAAGGGTTAGCTTCCACACATTCCTCCATTAATAAAAACCCCTGGAAAGGGTTAGCCTCCAAAATTAACTAATAAATAATTTCATTCTCTTAGGAGATAATTTCCCCAAAAGAGTCAAAACCCCTGGAAAGGGTCATCCTCCAAAAAACATGATAAAGTCAGTCTTTTAACAGACAAATTCACCAGCTGAGTCAAAATCCCTGGAAAGGGTTAGCTTCCAAAGAAAAACAGTCTTTTAATAAATAAAACCTCCTCAGTAGAGTCAAAACCAACAAAAACAGTTAGCCTCAACCTTGGGCTTCATACAAGGCACCCAAACAATAAAACTCCCCTGTCAAGAGTCAGCCTCAACCTTGGGCATTGTACAAGGCAGATAATAGAGTCTCCCCAGTGAGTCCTTCATCACTCAGTAGCCACAACCTTGGGCTTTGTACAAGGCAGATAAACCATATCTTTCATGTGTCAAAGATTCCTAACACTTAGGATCTTTCCCCATATAGTCATCCATACTTAATTCATTTAAGAGTCCGCCACAACCTTGGGCTTTGTACAAGGCACACAAATAGAGTCTCCCTAAGTAGAGTCAGCCTCAATTCTGGGCTTTGTACAGAACACAAAAATACCCTGTAATTAATTCCCAGTGGAGTCATCTCCCAGAGTCAATAATATTAATTAATCAATCAAAAAGCCTCAAGCTTGGGCCTCATACAAGCCAGCTAAAAGTCAAATCTTTTATACAGTAGATAGACATAGCTTATCTCCATAGAGAGATATTTTTACTACTCTACCACATTCAAACAAACAAACATTTCATTTCAATTTTAATCAAGTCTCCCATTTAGGATTTTGAAAGGCATGAGCTGGCAGTAAAACCCAGACATGTGGTAACTTTCCCTAATTTGGATGAGCATCTTTCTTTCATTTAAGAGGCATTTGACTGGTATACTTGCACATACACAAGTAAGGTCCCCCTCTTGAATGAAATGAATTCAGTTATTCTGTCACTCCTTTAAATGTTTGTGGTAGAATAGTACAAATACCTCTCTGTAGAGATAATTTCATGTCTCTTTACTGTAAACAGAGATTTAATTCCAAGCTTCAACCTTGAGCTTCAAGCAAGGCACCAAAAATAATTAATTTCCCTAGTTAGTTCCCCGAACTACATTAAGCTCTGACTTCCACTAGGGATATGTAGGCATGAGGTTCACAAGGAATCTCAGCGAGCTAATAAAATACCAAAAATAGTCAGTTTGTCTGTCTGTCTGTCTTTTAAAATCAATTCAATTCCCTCTCCTAATACAAAGGAGAAACTTTCCCAATCATTAGCAATAAACACAAACACAAATGACACAGAGAAGGTTCCTGTAGAGTACTACAGATATGTAGGGTGTTTAAACACTTCCCTATGTATAACCGACCTCCCGGACTCCAGAATTTCTAGTCTAGGTGTAAATCCCCACACTTAGCAAACTCCTAGGGTTTAGTTGAGATCTTTTTTTCCCTTTCCTACTCGTAGGACAAATAAGAAAGTTCGTGTGATATCGTAGGAAGAACTGAAACAAAATTCATCCCACCACGGGCGCATTCTCCTTCCAAATTTCGCGTGAAGGGTTTAGCGTGCCGTCCTCCCAAGTGAAACGGGGAGGTAAAAGAAAACGACACCACAGAAAAATGGCGACTCTGCTGGGGATATAAGTGTTCAAAACCTTGGTTTTTCATCCAAACCAATGGTTGACCTGTTGCTGGTCCAGCCCCAATGAGGAATTAGGGATGCCAAATTCCCCCTCAAACAAGAGAGGTCCTGCCTAACCTCTGTGTCATATCATGTGTTTGCTGCATTTATATTTGTTTATTTTGTTTATTCTGTATCGGGAAAGGGCTTGATTCCCCCTTGTGGTGAGAAATCCTATACCCGGATTTGAGTGCTACATAAGATAGGATGGAGGATGTCTTCCCGGTGAAGGCCCTCTAATCTTGGTTTCCAAGTCTACTCTTGGGATTTGCCTGGCTGGTTGTGATTAACTGCGCCACTGCATTCCGAGACTGATTTGTACCAGGAGGACCTAGAAACACATTAACCCCACTTAAAGCCTTTTTAGGACGTAGAGCGGTGATTACGGAAGTAATTGTCACGCAGATACTACACTCAGAGAAAACTCTCTTATAGATACCAATCAACGTATCTTTAAGGTTGAGCAAAAACTCTGAGACCCCTAGAACCCGTTCTACAGGTACAAAAATCCTTAACCTTAGTTTACCATTGGGGCGGGGATTGCGTTTTGACTTCATGACCACTATACCCTTCAACGCCATGTTTGTTTAAAACTCTTGTGTGTGCATTCATGCATTCATGCATCATTCATTAATAAACAATTAAAAACAAAAAGAGTCTTTTTCGAGTCGTTTTTCAAGGAAACTAAATAACGAACGTTTTGAACTTCATAGAAAGAGAGAAACGGAGAAAGGACTTAAGGATCTATACCATGGATTACGGAAGAAAGAGAGCTAGGAAATACACCTTCAAGATTCCCCAGGTCGAGGAACTGGGAAAGCTCGGAAAACTGGTGGTCAACCCCCAGGCTTTCAAGGAGAAGTATGGAAAACTTCTGCCTTTGCTCAATACCAACATGGTGGATGGGATCCTTCCCACCTTGGTACAGTTTTACGATCCAACGTATCACTGCTTCACCTTTCCAGATTATCAGCTCATGCCTACGTTAGAGGAGTACTCTCGTCTGATTGGAATACCCGTGTACGCGCAAGATCCGTACTCCGGTTTGGAAAAGAATCCTGACGACATTATCATTGCTGCAACTACTCCTTTGAACGTAGTCGACATCAGAACTCATATGGTGAGTAGAGGAGGAATTCAAGGATTGCCCTCCAAATTCCTGTTTGATCAAGCTCGGTACTTCGTCAGCATCCAAGATATGAGCGCTTTTGAGGAAGTCTTGGCTTTGCTTATCTACGGATTGTTTTTGTTCCCTAACATTAACGATTTCGTCGACATCAACGCAATTAAGATCTTCTTAATTGGAAATCCAGTTCCAACCTTGCTTGCGGATGCTTATCACTCTGTGCATTCAAGAAACCTGCAGCGAGGAGGATTAATCACATGCTGCGTACCGCTGTTATACGAATGGTTCGTTTCACACCTGCCAAAGTCTAGCACTTTCTGGAACATGAGGGATGGCCTTTACTGGTCACAGAAAATCATGTCTCTCACTCATACAGACATTGATTGGTGTAGTCCTGACAACGACGAAACCAAGATCATCTTCAGTTGCGGAAGTTTCCCCAACGTACCCCTTATTGGAACTAAGGGAGGAATTAGTTACAATCCAGCTTTAGCCCGTCGTCAATACGGCTATCCCATGAAAAATATTCCAAGTAACATCCAATTGGAGGGTCTGTTCTTCAAGAACATCGACGATCATGGCAACATGCTGAAGAAGGAAATTGTCCAAGCCTGGCGTCTTGTTCACAGTAAAGGGAGAAGATTGTTAGGAAAACATCTTTGCATCTCCCTGGATCCTTACCTTCAATGGGTACGCGTCAGAGCATTCAAGCTCAGGATGCCATATCAACATCAAGAACCTATTCCCCTAAGGGAACCAATTTACCTTTTCTCCACCGATGTTGAAAAACTGCAAGCGGCATTAAACAAGGTATGCCAAGAAAGGAATGCTTGGAGGAACAAGTATCGAATTGTCAACACGGAAAATGTTGAAATTCAAAACATCCTAAGAAGGAAGGATGAGTTACTTGAAGTACTCGATCGACAAGTGACACAAACGTCACTTTCTCATCATATCCCTCCTGCTTCCTGGATCATCGATCAGCTCACGTCAGAGAACGCTCAGCTCAAGAAACAGAAGAAGATGTTAGAACGTGAAGTCGGCTCATCATCAAAGTTTTAGAGTCCTTTCTCTCAGTTTCTCTGTATTTCCATTTTCAAAGTGTGTAAAAACGGCGTTTTCGCTTAATTAATAAAAGTTTGATGTTTCATAACGTAATTATGGTGTTTCCTTGAAAAATAATTAACTTAATTGCATATCATACATCGCTTTAGTCGTACGCACTGACACGGGAATTGTCGCGGATCTAATAGTCACTTTCCTTTCTCCAGAAAGAGAGGAGGAGAAGGAGGTGAACCAAGACTTTCAAGCTGTCTCATCCATACAACACTCGTTCAAGTCGCAAGAAAAGAATGGAAGACTTTGAGCAAGAGAATGAAGAACTCAGGGAAGAGATTAATACTCTCAAAGGTACTGTTGAAAGACTCAATAGTATGGTAGAAGCCCTGGTAGTTGCGCAGAATCGACCAACGCCAGAAGAACCACAAAGGACTGTGGTTTCCGAGATTGTTTCTACTCCTATTCCTCAGTATACCATGCCGCCTGATCGACCTTGGGGCATGCCGTATAACTTTACTCCAGAAGGGTACATACCTCCAGCTTCTGAAGCTCCAAAAGTCACCATGGATATGCGTCCACCGGAGGGTTACAAACCTCTGGAAATTGAAGTTCCAAGAGCGACGGCAATGGGTTTCACACAACAAAATGCTGAGATTCCAAGATCTGCTGTCATGGCTTCTCCACAGCCCATTATGCATACTTTTCCCCCGCAGGGCGGACAAGTATATCATCACGCTCCAAGTGAGGATGCTGGCGTGTATGAAAGATTGGACGAGTTCCAGGAACAGTTTCTGCAAATGCAGAAGGAACTCAAGACTCTCCGAGGACAAGATCTATTTGGAAAGAATGCTGCAGACCTCTGTCTGGTTCCAAATGTTAAGATTCCTCACAAATTCAAAGTACCAGAATTCGAGAAGTATAAAGGGAATTCATGCCCACAAAGTCATCTTGTGATGTACGCTCGAAGAATGTCAACTCAGACTGATAATCAACAATTGCTCATTCATTATTTTCAAGACAGCCTGACTGGTGCTGCACTCAAATGGTACATGAACTTGGACAGTTCAGAGATTCGTACTTTTCGAGACCTCGGAGAGGCCTTCGTCAAACAGTATAAGTACAATCTGGATATGGCTCCCGACAGAGATCAACTCCGGGCCATGACTCAAAAGGATAGAGAAAGCTTCAAGGAATACGCTCAGAGATGGCGTGAAGTTGCTGCTCAAATTTGTCCACCACTTGAAGAGAAAGAAATGACAAAAATCTATCTCAAAACTTTGAGTCCATTTTACTACGGACGAATGGTTGCAAGTGCACCAAGTGACTTTACCGAGATGGTAAACATGGGTGTGCGTTTAGAAGAAGCAGTTCGAGAAGGACGCTTGAACAAAGAACCAGAATCTTCTGTTGGTCCAAGGAAGTATGGAAGTTCTTTCCAGAAGAAAAAGGATCAAGATGTCAGCAATGTCTTGCACAAAATCAAGAAGAAATTCCAACCTCAAGTTGCAACAATAACTCCGGTTGTTAACTCAGCGCCAGCTTATCAACCTCAGGTCTCGCAACAACAAATTCAACAAAGGTCGCAGCAACCTCAGCAGCAGGTTCGACCTCCAAATTACAACAATCGGGCTCCAAGGTATCCTGCCTTTGACCCCGTACCAATGCCGTATGCAGAATTGTTTCCAACATTACTGGCAAAAGGACTCATTCAGACAAGGAGTCCTCCAAATCCTACAAACAGTTCCTCACCATGGTATAAGGCTGACCAATCTTGTCCCTATCATCAGGGGGCACCAGGTCACAATATTGAGAACTGTTTCCCTTTCAAGATTGACGTCCAACGATTAGTGAAGAGCGGAATGCTATCCTTCAAAGATACTAATCCAAACGTCCAAGCAAATCCTTTGCCGCAGCACAAAGAAGCTTCAGTAAATCTGATAGACCAACACCCCAACGTCATTCAAATCTACGACATTCGTCAGATAGGGGAAAATCTTGTCAAGATGCACGCTAAACAAGCTGGGTACGGTCATGTACCACCTCACAACTACTTCACATGTGAAATTTGTCCAAAGAATAATCAAGGATGTGCCGTAGTTCAAGCTGCATTACAAGAACAAATGGACTTGGGATGGATTCAACATATCCGAGTCAGAACTGAACATGACATCAACATGGTTCAAGGATGTCCAGGAGAATACAAAATCTACAAAGTTGAAGACCTTGAAGGATCGGTAGTCAGGTTCCACAAAACTTTAAATGGACTTGCCTACTTTGGAACAGATTTCCACGCTTACAGTAGATGCAGAATCTGTCGAAGAAATTCACGAGGATGTTTGCGTGTTCGCAACGACATTCAAAAGCTGATGGATGACAATACCATTACTGTTCTTGCCAACAGAGAAGATGACGAAGTCTTTACCGTATCTCCTCAAATTAATCAAGTTGAACCTATGCAAGTTAAGTATGACAGCAGGAAGACAGCAGTTGCACCACTAGTCATCTACTTACCAGGTCCTGTACCGTATGAGTCTGACAAGGCTATACCATACAAATACAACGCTACATTCATTGAAAATGGTAAGGAAATACCATTACCGTCTGTTGTCAACATTGCTGATGTTAGTCGAGTCACCAGAAGTGGACGAGTCTTCAACAGAACAACAGAAAATGTGGAGAAACCTTCGGAGGAAGTACCACATAGGCAAGATAATCATCCGACCAATGCTGTTCAAGCGAAAGAAAATGATGAGATCTTGAAGTTAATCCAGAGGAGTGAATACAACATTGTAGATCAATTACTACATACTCCGTCTAGGATTTCTGTTCTTTCCCTGCTATTGAGTTCTGAAGCTCATAGGGAAGCTCTACAGAAAGTTTTGGAACAAGCTTTCGTAGAACCAAGTGTTACTATAAGCCAATTCAACAACATCGTTGCCAACATCTCCGCGGGAACTAGCCTAAGTTTCTGTGACGAAGATCTTCCTGAAGAAGGAGTGGACCACAATCTTCCACTTCACATCTCAGTTGGCTGCATGGGTGATGTACTCACAGGAGTCCTAATAGACAATGGATCCTCTCTCAACGTCATGCCTAAATCAACATTATCAAGATTATCTTTCGAAGATTACCCTCTAAGAAAAAGTCATGTCATCGTCAAAGCATTTGATGGATCAAGGAAGTCAGTTTTCGGAGAAGTAGATCTTCCCATAACTATTGGACCTCAGACGTTCAAAATCACTTTCCAAGTTATGGATATTCCAGCACAATACAGTTGTTTGCTAGGTCGCCCATGGATTCATGAGGCTGGGGCAATTACTTCAACACTTCATCAGAAACTGAAGTTCATAAGGAATGACAAATTGGTAACCGTATGTGGAGAACGAGCTCTGATCGTCAGCAACCTGTCATCATTCTCCGACATAGAACCAAAAGAAGTTGTTGGAACTAAATTCCAAGCACTTTCCTTAGACAAAGGAAAGGAGAAAGCAGCGTCTATCTCTTCATACAAAGATGCAATCCAAGTTGTAAAGGATGGCACTACCAGTGGTTGGGGGCACATTAATATTCCTACCAACAACAAGAACAGAACAGGAATTGGATTCTTTCCGACATCATCAAAAGTTATCCCAGGGATTGAGATAGTTCTCCCAATTCAAGAAACTTTCTGCAGTGGAGGTTTTCTTCAGCCTGTTCAACAAACAGTCAATATCATCGATACGGAAAGCACCGATGAAGAGGAATGGTTATCCTATCTCAACAAAGCAGGATACATCTCCCTATCAGAATCTGAACCACTTTGCTGTTATCCAAATGAAGGATCTGAAAGTAAGACTCAACCAAGCAGTGATGAAGTTACTGACAGCTTCACCACCAGAAGTCATGGTTCATCAGAAGAAGTTCCTCCTATCCCCGAAGAGACTTGGGATACATTAGGAGAACCAAGCGGAAAATTCGACTACATGGTGAAATACTCCGCTCCTGAAAGTTCAAGAATCTCTCTTGAAGATATTGTTCCAACTGGATGGAACAGTGATTTTGAGTACCTCTCTCAGCCAAAAGAGATGTATAACCCTTGCTATTCATCATCATCGACTGGTGAAACCATCATTGAGGATTATATCCCCACGTCACCTTCCAAGGCTAAGGATCTAGAGTTCACATATCTAGTCAATGCCATCTTGGGAGAAGAGCAAGACCAAAATACAGAAGAGGATGATCTCGAAAGTGTCTCCGACGACGAGTCTCTCCATTCAGAAGATTGGAAGTTTCCTCAAAAGAAAGTCCGACATACTCCACTTGGAAAGGGGTATGCTCACACCGCTCAGTCTGCTGAAGTAGAAGAAGATCGTCTGAGTGTTGCAAAGACAGTAGTTGGTAAATCAAGACCTACCACAGGCCAGCTTAAGCCTAAGGTTCCAGATTACTTAGTGCACAATGGGGTTCGCCACTATTGGACAGCTGTTGAAGTTTCAACTGTTGTTCGCACTCCTAAGTAGGAACTTTCACCGTTATTTTTGTTAGAACAAGATTTGTTCTTATCAATTATCTTAGTTTTGATGATAACAATAATATGAATTTTGCTTAAGATAATATGGTACTCTAATCCAATGCAATTTCCCTTTCAGGAAATATATAAAGAGTACGCATAATTCAGCGCTCAGAAGATGTGTCTCAAAATGGTTCAGCATGCAACATCAGAACATGGTCTGGCAAGACATCAGAAGATGGTCGAAGCAGAATCAGAACATGGGTCTATGGAAGCATCAGAAGAACATGAGATCAGAAGCACTGAAGATCAGAAGATGGTATCACGCTCAGAAGCACTTCAAGATCAGAAGATCAGAAGATGCTGTGCACCAAGCTGTTTGACTCTGATGATATTCAAACGTTATATTCACAAACATCAGATCAGAAGGAAGTACACGTGGCAGACTACGCTGACTGACAAAAGGAACGTTAAAAGCTACTAAAGGCTACGTCAGTAGACACAGCGTGAACAAGGCTCGAGGTAGTTGACAAAAGCGTATAACATTAAATGCAAAGCTGTACGGAACACGCAAAGCATTAAATGCATTCAACGGTCATCTTCTCAACGCCTATAAATATGAAGTTCTGATGAGAAGCAAGGTTAACGATTCTGCACCAAAACAACTTATATCAAACTTGCTGAAACGCTGTTCAAATCCAAACTCAGAATCTTCATCTTCATCAACTCACTACATTGCTGTTGTAATATATTAGTGAGATTAAGCTTAAACGATTAAGAGAAATATCACAGTTGTGATTATCGCTTTTAAGAAGCATTTGTAATACTCTTAGAATTACATTAAGTTGTAAGGAACTAGAGTGATCGTGTTGATCAGTATACTCTAGGAAGTCTTGGCAGTTGGCTGAGCAGTTTGTAACTAGAGTGATCAGGTTGATCAGAATACTCTAGAGGAAGTCTTGGCAGTTGGCTGAGCAGAAAGTCTTAGGAGTGAACTAAGCCTAGAGTGATCGTGTTGATCAGTAGACTCTAGAAAAGTCTTAGGAGTGAACTAAGCAGTTGTTCCTGGAGTGATCAGGTTGTGATCAGAAGACTCTGGAAGACTTAGTTGCGGACTAAGTGGAAAACCATTGTAATCCGTGCGATTAGTGGATTAAATCCTCAGTTGAGGTAAATCATCTCTGCGGGGGTGGACTGGAGTAGCTTCGTTAACAGCGAACCAGGATAAAAATAATTGTGCATTTTATTTTTATCGCCCAAGATTTTAAAGTCACACTTATTCAATCCCCCCCTTTCTAAGTGTTTTTCTATCCTTCAATTGGTATCAGAGCGCCGGTTCTAAGGTGCAAGCACTTAACCGTGTTTAGAAAAGATTCAGGAAGAGAAAAACGCTTCATTTAAAAGATGGTTGATGAAAGTGAAAGGACTACACCTACACCTGCATCTACATCTGGCTCTGCTGAGCAATACAACGGTAACAATGGTTATACTAAACCGCCGGTATTTGATGGTGAAAACTTTGAATACTGGAAAGATAAACTGGAAAGTTACTTTCTGGGTCTAGATGGTGATCTATGGGATCTTCTGATGGATGGTTACAAACATCCAGTAAATGCCAGAGGCGCAAAGCTGTCAAGGCAAGAAATGAATGATGATCAAAAGAAGCTTTTCAGGAATCATCATAAATGCAGAACTGTTTTGCTGAATGCTATCTCTCATGCTGAGTATGAGAAGATATCTAACAGGGAAACGGCCTATGATATATATGAGTCCTTGAAAATGACTCATGAAGGAAACGCTCAAGTCAAGGAGACCAAAGCTCTAGCGTTAATCCAGAAGTATGAAGCCTTCAAGATGGAGGATGATGAAGACATTGAAAAAATGTTTTCAAGATTTCAAACTCTTACTGCTGGATTGAGAGTTCTTGACAAAGGATACACCAAGGCTGATCATGTGAAGAAGATCATCAGAAGCTTACCCAGAAGATGGGGTCCGATGGTGACTGCATTCAAGATTGCAAAGAATCTGAATGAAGTTTCTCTGGAAGAGCTTATCAGTGCCTTGAGGAGTCATGAAATTGAGCTGGACGCAAATGAGCCTCAAAAGAAAGGTAAGTCTATTGCATTAAAATCTAATATCAAGAAATGCACTAACGCTTTTCAGGCTAGAGAAGAAGATCCTGAAGAATCAGAATCTGAAGAAGAAGATGAACTGTCCATGATTTCCAGAAGGCTAAACCAACTCTGGAAGACCAAGCAAAGGAAGTTCAGAGGCTTCAGAAGTTCAAGGAAATTTGAACGTGGAGAATCTTCTGATGAAAGAAGATTTGACAAGAAGAAGGTCATGTGCTATGAATGCAATGAGCCTGGACACTACAAGAATGAATGTCCAAATATTCAGAAGGAAAGTCCCAAGAAGAAGTTTCATAAGAAGAAAGGTCTTATGGCAACCTGGGATGAGTCAGAAGATGATTCAGAAGATGAGCAGGCTAACTGTGCGCTGATGGCGACAGAAGATGACGGATCAGAATCTACATCAGAATCAGATTCTGAAGAGGTATTTTCTGAACTTACTAGAGATGAGTTAGTTTCCGGTCTAACTGAACTTCTGGAACTCAAGTCTCAGATAAGTCTCAAATACAAAAAGCTGAAAAAGCAATTTGAATTTGAAACAAAGAAGCTTGAGTCGGAGAATTCTGAATTAAAAGAAAAACTTTTAAAATTATCCAATAATGTTGGATCTCCTTCTGATTCAGAAAAATCCACTCCCAGTCTAAACCATATTCTGAAAGAATATGATTTAAGTTTCAGGAAGTTCTTATCTAGAAGTATTGGCAGAAGTCAGCTAGCTTCTATGATATATGCCGTATCTGGAAACAAAAGAGTTGGCATTGGTTATGAGGGTGAAACCCCATACAAACTTGAACCTGTTGATGAAATGAAACTCACATACAAGCCATTGTATGATCAGTTCAAGTATGGCCACTCTCATGATATTAGGCACACTTCACATGCACAAAGTTTTCACATTACACACACTAAGAAGCATGTGACACAACCTAGGAAATATCATGAAACTCACATTAAGAATTATCATGCTGTTCCTCCTATTACTTACAATGTTAAATCCAAGTTCAATCAGAACTTGAGAAAATCTAACAAGAAAGGACCCAAAAAGATGTGGGTACCTAAGGATAAGATTATTCCTATTGCAGATATCCTTGACTGCAAAAAGGACAAAGCACAACATGTCATGGTACCTGGACTCTGGATGCTCGCGACACATGACAGGAAGAAGGTCTATGTTCCAAGACCTGGTGCTTAAGTCTGGAGGAGAAGTCAAGTTCGGAGGAGATCAGAAGGGCAAGATAATTGGCTCTGGAACTATAAAGTCTGGTAACTCTCCTTCCATTTCTAATGTACTTCTTGTAGAAGGATTAACTCATAACCTCTTATCTATCAGTCAATTAAGTGACAATGGTTATGATATAATCTTTAATCAAGAGTCTTGCAAGGCTGTAAATCAGAAGGATGGCTCAATCCTATTTACAGGCAAGAGGAAGAACAACATTTATAAGACAGATCTGCAAGATCTTATGAGTCAGAAGGTGACTTGTCTTATGTCTGTTTCTGAAGAGCAGTGGGTCTGGCACAGGAAATTAGGTCATGCTAGTTTGAGAAAGATCTCTCAGATTAACAAACTGAATCTTGTCAGAGGACTCCCTAATCTGAAATTCCAATCAGATGCTCTTTGTGAAGCATGTCAGAAGGGCAAGTTCTCCAAACCTGCATTCAAGTCTAAGAATGTTGTTTCTACCTCAAGGCCATTAGAACTCTTGCACATTGATCTGTTTGGACCAGTCAAAACAGCATCTGTCAGAGGAAAGAAATATGGATTAATCATCGTAGATGATTATAGCCGCTGGACATGGGTAAAATTCTTGAAACACAAGGATGAGACTCATTCAATGTTCTTTGATTTCTGCATTCAGATTCAATCTGAAAAAGAGTGTAAGATCATAAAGGTCAGAAGTGATCATGGTGGTGAATTTGAGAACAGATCCTTTGAAGAGTTCTTCAAAGAAAATGGTATTGCCCATGATTTCTCTTGTCCTAGAACTCCACAGCAAAATGGAGTTGTAGAGCGAAAGAATAGGACTCTGCAAGAAATGGCCAGAACCATGATCAATGAAACCAATATGGCTAAACATTTCTGGGCAGAAGCAATAAACACTGCATGCTATATTCAGAATAGAATCTCTATCAGACCTATTCTAAATAAGACTCCCTATGAATTGTGGAAGAATAAAAAGCCCAACATTTCATATTTCCATCCTTTTGGATGTGTATGTTTTATTCTGAACACTAAAGATCATCTTGGTAAGTTTGATTCCAAAGCACAAAAATGTTTTCTTCTTGGATATTCTGAGCGCTCAAAAGGCTACAGAGTATACAATACTGAAACATTGGTTGTAGAAGAATCAATCAATATCAGGTTTGATGATAAGCTTGGTTCTGAAAAACCAAAGCAGGTTGATAATTTTGCAGGTTATGATATTGACATATTAGAAGTTGTTGAGCCAAGAAGCAATGCATCAGAAGCAGAGCTTCTCAGAAGCAAAGAATCTGAAGATCAAGTATCAGCTTCTCTGGAGGAACTAAGCATTTCTGAAGAACCATCTGTCAGAAGATCATCCAGACTCATCTCTGGTCATTCAGAAGATGTCATTCTTGGAAAGAAGGATGATCCAATCAGAACAAGAGCATTCCTTAAGAACAATGCAGACTGTCAATTAGGTCTTGTATCTTTGATCGAGCCAACTTCTGTTGATCATGCTCTAGAAGATCCAGACTGGATAATTGCTATGCAAGAAGAACTAAATCAGTTTACAAGGAATGATGTTTGGGATCTTGTTCCTAGACCAGATGGATTCAATATAATTGGTACAAAATGGGTCTTCAGAAACAAGCTCAGTGAGAAAGGTGAAGTGGTAAGGAACAAAGCCAGACTGGTGGCTCAGGGTTATAGTCAGCAAGAAGGGATTGACTACACAGAAACCTTTGCACCAGTGGCCAGGTTAGAATCTATTCGTCTACTAATTTCTTTTGCCACTCAACATAACATCACTCTTTATCAGATGGATGTTAAGAGTGCCTTCTTAAATGGTTATATAGATGAAGAAGTTTATGTCCATCAACCTCCTGGTTTTGAAGACTCTATGTCTCCTAATCATGTTTTTAAACTTAAGAAATCATTGTATGGATTGAAACAGGCTCCCAGAGCTTGGTATGAACGCTTAAGTTCTTTCCTTCTAGATAATGGTTTCACTAGAGGAAAAGTGGACACTACTCTCTTTTGTAAAACCTTTGAAAAGGATATTTTAATTTGTCAAATATATGTAGATGATATTATTTTTGGAACATCTAATGCTACACTTGGAAAGGAGTTTGCTAAGTCTATGCAGGCTGAGTTTGAAATGAGCATGATGGGAGAACTCAAGTACTTCCTTGGAATACAAATAAATCAAACATCAGAAGGAACGTACGTTCACCAAACCAAGTATGTGAAGGAACTTCTGAAGAAGTTTAATCTTCTAGACTGCAAAGAAGCCAAAACTCCTATGCATCCAACATGCATCCTAGGTAAGGATGAGGTAAGTAAGAAGGTAGATCAGAAGTTATACAGAGGTATGATTGGATCTCTTCTATATCTGACTGCTTCTAGACCTGACATTCTGTTCAGTGTTTGTTTGTGTGCTAGATTCCAATCAGATCCTAGAGAATCTCATTTAACTGCTGTTAAGAGAATTCTAAGGTATCTGAAAGGTACTACTAATGTTGGCTTAGTTTACAGAAAATCTAAAGAATACAACTTAGTAGGATTCTGCGATGCTGATTATGCTGGAGACAGAATTGAAAGAAAAAGTACTTCAGGAAGTTGCCAATTTCTTGGAAGTCATTTGATCTCCTGGTACAGCAAGAAGCAAGCAACAATTGCTCTATCAACAACAGAAGCAGAATATGTTGCTGCTGCTGGCTGTAGTACACAGATGCTCTGGATGAAGAGTCAGTTAGAAGATTATCAGATATTTGAGAGTAACATTCCTATTTTCTGTGATAATACTTCTGCTATATGTTTATCTAAAAATCCTATTCTTCATTCAAAAGCTAAACATATTGAGATTAAACATCATTTCATAAGGGACTATGTTCAGAAGGGTGTTATTTCTTTAAACTTTGTTGATACAGACCATCAATGGGCTGATATCTTTACAAAACCCCTGGCTGAAGATAGGTTTAAGTTCATTCTGAAGAACATCAGTATGGATTTATGCCCAGAATGAGAAGATGAGAAGTTCTCATGTATGAGTATCTTCTGAAATGAATGTGAAACATTTCTTTTAATCAGAAGTTCTGATTGAATTCTTTTAGAAATTATGATTCGGTTATTACTAACGTTTCATTGTCTAAGTTGATTCAGAACCTCTTTTAAAGCAAAACAGCTGTTACGTTTTATCTCGGGATGGTAAACCTGTCGTTACTATTCATGGATAAGCGTGCGTGCAGTTGAAGGGACGCCGACCATAGGTAACTGTGCTAGTCACCTCATTTGTCTTTATTATCTCTCCTCACGTCACGTAACATTAAATGCTTTTCATCATTCGTTTCATTTCTTTTTCTTTTAAATACTCTTCAAAATGGTTTTTGGTTTCCTATCTCTTTGTTTTCCTCTTAAAAGTTTTTTTTTCTCTCTCTCTCTCTCTCGTTTTTCATCTCTTCTCTCAAAACCTAGCGTTCACTCTAAGCCTGTTGAAGCTCCATGACTCAAAGGCGACAGATCTCTGTGCATCTCGGGATGGCTCTTCTAATACCGCTCAAGTCAGACTCTTCTTTGATGTTGTTATCAACTTTCATCCAAAGACAGAAGACTTTCTTGAGTTGTGGGAAGATATACTCAACCTCTATGTTGAGTTTCTTGACCGAATGTTGTATTTTTTTAATTTTTGTAGTCATTTCCTCTTTGGAAATTCTACTTTGTAGTTTTCTTTTCCTTGCTGCTTCTGCTTGTTAAACATAGGAACCTTTTGTAATATCTTTTGATTATCAATGAAAAGTTTCTTTGCATTTTCATTCCAGTATTTCTTTTTGTCGTTTTATGCATCTGAATCTTTTTAAAATATTCTTTTTGATGTTATGACAAAAAGGGGGAGAAAGATAAATGATAAATGATTTGATTAAATCTATCAGTTGCTGGGCAAAGGCTCCCACACATTCACTAACAAGAACTGCAAGTTCTATATGGTTTAAGTGTTTTGCAGGTACAGAGAAGTGAAGTAAATCTTCAGAAGCAAACACTAGAAGCAAAACCATAAGAAGCGTTATTCTGTAAAAGGAATAAGCTCTTGGAAACTGAAGCAAGCCGAGTGCTATCAAGCTTCAGAGATCAGAAGCAAGAAAGAAGAATGAATCAGAAGCACTGATAATAGAATTTGAATATCATTGTCTATCCTGTTATGACAAAATTCTATTTGCTCTGATACATATAATGTTATGGCTCTAATACATTATTTGCTCTGATACACGTTTTTAGCCTAAATGCTCTGATACATTTGGCTCTGATACATATCATGTATTTGAATATACATTTTATGTTCTAACTTGTTCATGCTGACTTTTGTCGTTTAGTTTTTGTTCTGTAACATTTCAGGATGTAGAGATGCTCTGATGATGCTCTGGTACATTCAACAATGTTCTGATACAAATCTAGCATGAAGTGATGTTGGTAGACATTCAAAGTTCTGAAGCTATCCGAGGGAAGCAGAAATCAGAAGATGTGAATGTTCTAAAAGATCCAGTAATTCAAGTTCTGAAGCTGTCCTGAATGGAAGCAGAAGTCAGAAGCTGTGAATGTTCTGAAGATCAAAGAAATTCAAGTTCTGAAGCTGTCCAATGGAAGCAGAAGTCAGAAGCTATGAATTCTCTGAAGACAGAAGCTTATATGATCGTCTCTACCGAAATAATCAGGGAAGTCTTTTATCAAAGTTCTTCGAGTATTTATTTCAGGGGGAGATTATTTATCTCAGGGGGAGATTGTTAATCTCAGGGGGAGACATATTCATATGCTTATGCTATAGCTGTGTAATTTGTCTTTTGCCGTCTACTCTTTCTGATCGCAAATTCATATCATTTATATATGTTTTTGTCATCATCAAAAAGGGGGAGATTGTTACAACAAGATTTGTTCTTATCAATTATCTTAGTTTTGATGATAACAATAATATGAATTTTGCTTAAGATAATATGGTACTCTAATCCAATGCAATTTCCCTTTCAGGAAATATATAAAGAGTACGCATAATTCAGCGCTCAGAAGATGTGTCTCAAAATGGTTCAGCATGCAACATCAGAACATGGTCTGGCAAGACATCAGAAGATGGTCGAAGCAGAATCAGAACATGGGTCTATGGAAGCATCAGAAGAACATGAGATCAGAAGCACTGAAGATCAGAAGATGGTATCACGCTCAGAAGCACTTCAAGATCAGAAGATCAGAAGATGCTGTGCACCAAGCTGTTTGACTCTGATGATATTCAAACGTTATATTCACAAACATCAGATCAGAAGGAAGTACACGTGGCAGACTACGCTGACTGACAAAAGGAACGTTAAAAGCTACTAAAGGCTACGTCAGTAGACACAGCGTGAACAAGGCTCGAGGTAGTTGACAAAAGCGTATAACATTAAATGCAAAGCTGTACGGAACACGCAAAGCATTAAATGCATTCAACGGTCATCTTCTCAACGCCTATAAATATGAAGTTCTGATGAGAAGCAAGGTTAACGATTCTGCACCAAAACAACTTATATCAAACTTGCTGAAACGCTGTTCAAATCCAAACTCAGAATCTTCATCTTCATCAACTCACTACATTGCTGTTGTAATATATTAGTGAGATTAAGCTTAAACGATTAAGAGAAATATCACAGTTGTGATTATCGCTTTTAAGAAGCATTTGTAATACTCTTAGAATTACATTAAGTTGTAAGGAACTAGAGTGATCGTGTTGATCAGTATACTCTAGGAAGTCTTGGCAGTTGGCTGAGCAGTTTGTAACTAGAGTGATCAGGTTGATCAGAATACTCTAGAGGAAGTCTTGGCAGTTGGCTGAGCAGAAAGTCTTAGGAGTGAACTAAGCCTAGAGTGATCGTGTTGATCAGTAGACTCTAGAAAAGTCTTAGGAGTGAACTAAGCAGTTGTTCCTGGAGTGATCAGGTTGTGATCAGAAGACTCTGGAAGACTTAGTTGCGGACTAAGTGGAAAACCATTGTAATCCGTGCGATTAGTGGATTAAATCCTCAGTTGAGGTAAATCATCTCTGCGGGGGTGGACTGGAGTAGCTTCGTTAACAGCGAACCAGGATAAAAATAATTGTGCATTTTATTTTTATCGCCCAAGATTTTAAAGTCACACTTATTCAATCCCCCCCTTTCTAAGTGTTTTTCTATCCTTCAATTTTGTCCTCTCACCATAGCCCAGGGTGAAGAGATGTTTCATAGGGCTTTGCATTTTACTATTTCTTAGTTAAATGTCCCTCTTTGCTTCGCCCAAAGCAATAGAGTTTTGTTTTATAGGGTCTTTGTTTCAAGAAATGACTGTCCATAAATAAAAATGTCATTCTGTTCCTTCGTTTAGTTTTTCCTTTTCTTTTTTTCGGAAATTGATAATCCTAAAAAACACCTTAAAAAACATCAAAAAAAAATCATTAACTGCATACACCGAGTCTTCCCTCGTTGTCTAAATAAAACCTATCACACATATGCAGATTAATCATAAAATACCCCGTTGAAACGTGCGACCGTATGACTTCTCCAAGCTTTGATTTTCCTGTATTCGAGGCAGAGGAAGAAGAAGACGAAGAAATATCAAAGGAAATTTCACGGTTACTTCAACAAAAGGAAGAGGCCATTCAGCCATACAATGAGCCTCTAGAGATCATTAACCTTGGTTCCGATGGAAACAGAAGAGAGGTTAAGATTGGAGCTTCGCTCAGTTCAGAAATCAGAGAGAGTTTGATACAGCTACTCAAAGAATTCTCAGATGTCTTCGCTTGGTCTTATCAAGATATGCCAGGGTTGGATACCAGTATAGTGGAGCATCATTTGCCGTTAAAAGCAGAATGCCCTCCGGTCAAGCAAAAATTAAGAAGAACTCATCCGGAGATGGCCATGAAAATCAAAGAGGAAGTTCAAAAGCAGATCAACGCAGGTTTCCTCGTCACTTCAGAATACCCTCAGTGGTTAGCTAACATTGTTCCCGTTCCTAAGAAAGACGGAAAAGTCCGCATGTGCGTCGACTACAGAGATTTGAACAAAGCTAGCCCTAAGGATGATTTTCCTTTACCACATATTGATATGTTGGTGGACAGTACAGCAAAATCCAAAGTGTTCTCATTCATGGACGGATTTTCAGGATACAACCAAATCAAAATGGCACCTGAAGACATGGAAAAAACAGCTTTCATCACCCCCTGGGGCACGTTCTGCTACCGTGTTATGCCTTTTGGACTAAAGAACGCAGGGGCAACTTATCAAAGAGCCATGACTACACTTTTCCACGACATGATGCATAAAGAAGTGGAAGTCTATGTGGACGACATGATTGCCAAATCAGAAAATGAAGAAGATCACATACAGAATCTGACAAAGTTATTTCAACGCTTACGGAAGTTTCAGCTTCGCCTGAACCCCAACAAGTGTACCTTTGGTGTCTATTCAGGAAAACTCCTTGGTTTCATTGTCAGCAAACGAGGAATTGAAGTAGATCCAGACAAAGTCAAGGCAATTCAAGAAATGCCTTCGCCCAGAACCGAGAAACAAGTTAGAGGATTTCTTGGACATCTGAATTACATCTCGAGATTCATATATCTCATGACAGCAACTTGTGCTCCTATTTTCAAACTTCTACGGAAAAATCAAAGTTGCGTCTGGACAGACGATTGTCAGAAAGCGTTCGACAGCATTAAGGAATATCTGCTCGAACCACCCATCTTGTCTCCTCCAGTGGAAGGAAGACCTTTGATAATGTACTTGACCGTCTTAGAAGATTCCATGGGTTGTGTCCTGGGACAGCAAGACGAGACAAAGAGAAAAGAGCATGCCATTTACTACCTGAGCAAGAAATTCACTGACTGTGAATCCCGCTACTCCATGCTCGAGAAGACGTGTTGTGCTTTGGCCTGGGCTGCCAAGCGTCTCCGCCAGTACATGATTCGACATACTACTTGTTTGATCTCTCATATGGATCCAATCAAGTACATCTTTGAGAAGCCTGCATTAACCGGGAGAATTGCCCGTTGGCAGATGTTATTATCAGAATACGACATTGAGTATCACGCACAGAAAGCCGTGAAAGGAAGTATTCTAGCTGAGCACCTGGCTCACCACCCACTCAATGGTCATGAATCAACCAGTTTCGACTTTCCGGACGAGGACGTCATGTACCTCAAGATGAAAGATTACGACGAGCCACTACCAGACGAAGGACCTGAGATAGGATCCCAGTGGGGCTTAATCTTTGACGGAGCTGTCAATGCTTATGGACGAGGAATTGGGGCAATCATTGTTACACCTCAGGGTACCCATATTCCATTTACTGCCAGATTAACTTTCAAATGCACAAACAATGAGGCCGAATATGAAGCTTGCATCATGGGTCTCGAAGAAGCCATGGATCTAAGAATCAAACACTTGGATGTATATGGAGATTCTGCTTTGGTCATCAATCAAATCAAAGGAGAATGGGAAACACGCCAACCAGGGCTAATTCCTTACAAAGACTACGTGAGAAGATTATTACCATTCTTCGACAGGGTAGATTTTCATCACATTCCTCGTGAAGAAAACAACTTGGCTGATGCATTAGCCACACTCTCTTCCATGATTAGGATAAATCATTGGAATGACATTCCTCGGATCGATGTTATGCGCCTGGATAGGCCCGCTCATGTTTTCACAGTAGAAGCAATTATCGACGACAAACCGTGGTACTACGACATCAAGAACTTTCTTCAAGAGCAAGAGTACCCTCTTGGGGCGTCAAAGAAAGATAGAAAGACTTTGAGAAAGTTAGCTTGTAGATTCTTCCTGAATGAAGATGTTCTGTACAAGAGAAACTTCGACATGGTTCTGCTCAGATGCGTTGACAGAAAAGAAGCAGAAATACTCATGAGAGAAATACATGAAGGTTCCTTCGGTACTCACACCAATGGACATACCATGACAAGGAAAATACTGAGAGCAGGATATTATTGGCTGACGATGGAGTCAGATTGCTACCAGTACGCAAAGAGGTGTCACAAATGCCAGATCTACGCCGATAGAATCCATGTGCCACCATCTCTGCTCAACATACTCTCTTCCCCTTGGCCTTTCTCCATGTGGGGAATCGACATGATTGGAATGATCGAACCAAAAGCGTCCAACGGACATCGCTTCATCTTGGTAGCCATAGACTATTTCACCAAATGGGTTGAAGCAGCTTCGTATGCAAACGTCACAAGACAAGTTGTCGTCAGGTTTATCAAGAATCACATCATCTGTCGCTACGGCATTCCTAGCAAGATAATCACTGACAATGGGTCAAATTTAAATAACAAAATGATGAAGGAGCTTTGTAAAGAATTCAAGATCGAACATCACAACTCATCTCCTTACAGACCAAAGATGAATGGAGCTGTAGAAGCAGCTAACAAAAACATCAAGAAAATCATTCAGAAGATGGTCATTACTTACAAAGATTGGCATGAAATGCTCCCGTATGCTCTTCATGGTTACCGTACATCAGTACGTACTTCGACTGGAGCAACTCCTTTCTCCCTTGTATATGGCATGGAAGCAGTCCTACCTATAGAGGTTGAGATTCCATCAATGAGAGTTTTGATGGAGGCAAAATTAACAGAAGCCGAGTGGTGTCAAAGCAGATTCGATGAATTGAACTTAATCGAAGAAAAGCGCATGACAGCTTTATGCCACGGACAGCTATATCAACAAAGAATGAAGAAAGCTTTCGACAAAAGGGTTCGACCTCGCACAATCAAAGAAGGCGACCTTGTACTCAAAAAGATTCAATCTTTTCTCACAGATTCGAGAGGGAAATGGACTCCCAATTATGACGGCCCCTACGTGGTCAAGAGAGCTTTCTCAGGAGGAGCCTTAATACTCACGACTATGGATGGAGAAGAATTCACCCGTCCTGTGAACGTCGACGCAGTCAAGAAATACTTCGCCTAAATAAATAAAAGAACAGCTCGCTAAGTTGAAAACTCGCAAAGAGCGGCTTAGGCAAAAAAGAGCGTCTCGGTGAATCGAAAACCCGAAAGGGCGATTCAGGCAAAAGTTAGAGACATAAAAAATAAATAATCAATCCCGGTAAACTTAAAACCCGAAAGGGGTAGTTTACGCAAAAGTTAGGGATATATGGCAAGTAACTGAGTTCAGGACAAACTTGATCATTCAAAATCCATAGCGGAGTGTTCATCAGCAGTAGGTCATCTTCTACAAAGCACGAATACAGCGCAACTCGGAGTGGAAGGGAGAGATAACGGTCGTCACGTTTCATCGTAGCCCTTTTTCCCGAAAATTACCAATTTCCAACTTTGTAAATACTCCATGGAATCAAGCATTTGGCTGATTACCATTCCATATATAATAATTTGAGCCTTGTGCTTTTCCTTTGCAATCTAGTCTTATTCAGTTTCTTGAAATGCATTTTAAATTTTAACAGTCACTTTCTTGAAACAAATGTTTTCATAAAAAATAAAAATGAATTTACTTGCAAAAATAAAGGTGAAATTTCTTTCTGAGGTTTACAAACAGTAGGAAGAATGCAAACAGTTGCTCCAAGAACGGTTGAGACTCCGGGAACCAAGATTTCCCCATGAGGTCGCTTTGCGAACATCTCCCGATGACGGATCTTCACTTCAATTCATATCATTTACTTCGGACAGCGGACAACTGGTAGCCAGATGTTCCAAACAGAGTTCGAACTACAAGAAGAGGACATCTTCTGATCAACAAGAATTCAAGTCATATCATTAGGATTTTACATCCGCGACAATTCTATTCACATTCACTTTACATTTTATAATTGTCATAATATTCATGCATACATTACATCACAACTGCATAGTCAAATTAGGCTTTTAATCATGAGAATGCCCGAGTCATGAGGGCATGAACTCAGATTTCCCCAAGCAAGTCAACAGATGGTAGTCTCCCTCAAGGAGATAGTTTGTTCACTTTTGGAATTCCTTTGCCGAGATTCTCCTGCAAAGCAACATTCAACAGTCTTTTTCAGATAAGATAGTCTGCTTCGCATTTTGGGCTTCCCCAAAAGTTTGGCATTTCCCCAGCAAGGTCGAGAGATGCCACCTTCTTTTTTGTCAAAGAAAATAATTCAGAATCTCCCAGCAGATCGACAAATGATTCCCCAGCAGAATCAGTGAATGGTAGTCTTCATCCAGAAGATAGTTCATGATCCCCAGCGGAGTCAACAAATGGTAGTCTTTCCCCAAGGAAAGACAGTTTGTCTGTTAAATACTCAAGAGATCGACAAATGGTAGTTTCTTCAAACAGTTTGTCTGTTTCAGGGATGTTTAGTTCCCCACAGAGTCAATAAATGGTAGTTTTCCCCTTAAGAAAACAGTTTGTTGATTCCCCAGGCACCAATCGACGAATGGCAGTTTTCACCCCGAAAACAGTTCGTCTGCCTTCAAAACAAAGTCATTAGCCCCTCAAAAGAGCGCGGGCCCATATGACAATCTTTCAAAGATGCCAAGTCAAAAGGGAAGATGGTGAAGTTTCTTTATTACCATCAAATGGTATCTTACCTCCAAGTGCTGGTAAGAAGTTTGATGAGGAAACGAACCTTTGAAGTTTCTTTATTACCATCAAATGGTATCTTACCTCCAAGTGCTGGTAAGAAGTTTGATGAGGAAACAAACCTTTGAAGTTTCTTTATTACCGTCAAATGGTATCTCATCTCCAAGTGCTGATGAGAAGTTTGATGAGGAAACAAACCTTTGAAGTTTCTTTATTACCGTCAAATGGTATCTCATCTCCAAGTGCTAATGAGAAGTTTGATGAGGAAACAAACCTTTGAAGTTTCTTTATTACCGTCAAATGGTATCTCATCTCCAAGTGCTGATGAGAAGTTTGATGAGGAAACAAACCCTCGAAGTTTCTTTATTACCATCAAATGGTATCTCATCTCCAAGTGCTGATGAGAAGTTTGATGAGGGAACAACCTTTGAAGTTTCTTTATTTACCGTCAAATGGTATCTTACCTCCAAGTGCTGGTAAGAAGTTTGACGAGGGAACAAACCTTTGGAAATTTTCTCTTTATCTGAGATATTGTCCAAACGCAACTAAGACCAGTTTCGAGATTTGGACATCCGGAACGAGAGGAGGTTGTTTACCTTTCTCTAAGTATCAACACTTAGTTAAAGAAGATGGATTGCGCATCCTACATTGCCATCCATTCACCAGAATCCACATCAAGTATTTCTGCAGGAGTCTGTCTCCTCATCCCCCGCCAAGTGCGACAACGGGATCACATCATGCAAAGATTTTATCAATTACAACATCTCAGGAGCGCCCAAAATTCGGGCATTCTTTGATATTTAAGTCTCTTTTACGCAGGAGAGATCGAGATATCAATCTCTCTCCCTCCAGATAAAAGAAACTTAAATAGGGGCATCTGTCATACCCTAATTTTTGACCCCCCTGAGATGACATATCTTCAGGATTTTTCATCAGGTCAAGACAAGTACCCAGAGCAGTCATTTCTCCATCTGGTACCTAATCGAGGATACTCAAAGACAAGAAAGCTCAGGCAAAGGATCAATCAATACAAAGACTAGTCTCTAATACAATCATGGGGCTCAAAAACTTCACTTTTCTCATCTATGATTGATTAGACATCCAGTCATATGAGTACAGGTTTACTCAGGTCACCAGACTAGGGTTTTGAGCCTATCAAGGACTGAAATCAGGGATCACATTTGGGAAACCCTAAAAAACCTCAGAGGGTCATTCAAAGACATCAATCATCTTCAAATAACTCATATTACAAGGTCTACTGGACATCACACTTCAATTCAAAGTCTACAGTCATTACTTTCACATGGTCGACAAATTAGGGTTTTGACCTAATTCACCAAGATAGTTGACTTCTGATCAGGGCATGAATCCAAAACTCAAGACATGATTCAAGGATCTCTACTACCTCCATATAATCCATTTATATCATCCATGTGGGGAGAAGATCTTATTTCTACACAAAAGCCCAAAAATTCACTTTGTCAGGAAAAAGTCAACTGTGAAGGATCATCATTGACTTTTAAGGTTTTTGGTCAAAAAATGACTTTCAAAGATCAATATCTTCAATATATGGATGTCAAAGTCATTTGGCCAAAGAAATTCAAAGAAATTCATCAAGGAGCGAAAAGTCGGGAATTAGGGTTTTTGAGGGCATGGTGAGATCTCAAAATTTCACCTACACAACTCAAAAAACTTCCAACATGAAAGTTGTAGATCTTGCCAAATAAAACAACATCTTACAAGGGAACTTTTTTCAAAAGATCAACCATTTATGAAGTTTTGGAAATTTTGAAGTTTAGGTCATAAACACTTAGAAATTTTTCTAAGTGTTTTCACCTAGTTTTCTTCCAACTTTGGCCTCATTTTTCACAAATTTCCCAAAGGATTCTGAAGAAGACATAAACTAATGATTTAAAGTAGATGTTTAGGGCTTTCCAAATTGTGTTCAACCTTCTCAAAATTCAATTTGAGCTAAGAGTTATGCTTGTTCAAAGTTGGCCTCATGAAGTAAAATTATAGGTCATGCATCATTTTGGAACTTTGAAATTTTGTGCACATGACCTCAAATACAGATGCTACATGACCCATAATACATCTGCAAACATGCCATGCATTCATTTTCACCATGCCATAAGAATTGAAGAAGATTCTAAAAAACAAGAACATGTGATTATGTAATGATTACATTTGTGAATTTATGGCAAATTGATGAATCACCCAAGGAATCTTCTCACCAACCAATTAGAGCTCATTTCTGGCTCAGAATTGTCCCCTAAGATCAAGCAAAATCGAGGGCTAGGGGATTGATCAAATGGAATCAAAATTCTCATCATTGCATAAGAGATATTTGCAAATTTCCTTCATGGCTAAGAAACCAAATCAACTTCACTAAGGAAGCTCACTCCTCTGCAGCTATACTGATCCATTTGCCTATAAATACAGATGCATTCCTCATTCAAAAATACACCAAAGCAACCATATTACTTGCTTTCTCTTTCTCTTCTTTTGTTCATTGTTTTTCAAAGTTCTTTGGCAAGAAGAATCGATTTCTTCAAACCAGAGCTTATCTTTGAGAAGTGAGCATTCTAACATCTCAAGGGAGGTCATTTGAGGTGATCCAAGCACCTGGATCACTTCTGTAAGTGGAGGAACACCATTGTTGCTCTCACTTTGGAGCATTTGCAGTTGGAGGTCCATGGAGTAATTCAGGAGGTTCTGAGCCAAGCCAATCATCCAGGCACACTCCTCAGGTCATAGTGAAGCTAACCAGATGGCTGCAGCCCATCTGTAACTCTAAATTCAACACCCTCCGAGTTCACTTGAAGCTGAAATCGAGGGAGGTCCATAGAACAATTCAGAAGGATTCAGGCTATAATAAACATCCAGTTAGCATCATTGAGTCTCAGGGAAGCTATTGAGATCATTCATTCAAGCCCAGGTGCTCTCAATCATCCTCACGACCTTCAGTTTCAGAGGTAAGTTTCTGAACCTCACCTCTTTAATTTAAGCACTCTTTGTGATAAAGCTCGATTCTATCTTGTTCAGCATCATCAGAGGATTGAAAACCCTCTATCATCATTCATTTATCTTTCAGCATAGCCATTTAATTTGATTTTTAAGTTTTAGGGTTCTTCACGATTTCTGGTAAATTAGTTAGATATAGTTGATATAAATTTATGATAGTTACATATTTAGAATCGTGAGTGAATTTAGAGCAAGTTTGGTCTTTACATCTTTGCAAATGGTTGAGAAATGAGCAAGTTCATGAATTTGAAATTTGAGAGCTTGAGGTTGAAGACGAAGATGGTGGTGGCGCGCAATTTTCAAACTCAGGTCTAAGTTTATTTTATTTTGATTGATACCTGTTTCATTAACGACTAAAACGTGATAGCCTAGTGGTAGAGAGTGTTTGTGTGTTGCGCGTGCCCAAGGTCTGGGGTTCGAATCCCCCTCGCCCCAGACCTTTTGATTTTATTTCTTTTTTAATTCTATGCATTTGAGTAATATATGAATTGCAATGGAACCATGCATATGACACCAAGCGCGCGTTGGCTCAGTGGTGTTGTTTTGGGATGGTAATGCAAAGGGCGTGGGTTCAAACCTGGTTGGTGACAAAACCCTATTTTTTACCACTTTTTCCCATTTAATTTCTTCACAACTTTAACCAATTATTTAACCTATCAAATTAATTTATTTTCATTTCATTTTTCACACACTTGTCATTTAATATATCTATTTTGTGAATAATAAAAAAAATCATAAAAATATTATTTATTTCATATATTTTTATTAGGTTTAAAATAATATGTTTTAAGTATTTTTTTTTCTTAAATACTTTAAATATATATTCACTTTGTTTTAACCTAATCATTTTGTAAATAAATTTTATGATAAAACCCTAATTGTTTAGGTCTTAATTAAGTAAAAATCTTTATTTTTACTTTAATTAAGTTGACTTTTGTCAATTTTCAAAACTGTTATCAGTCTCCGATTAAACGGATGATTAAGGTTTTCAAACAACAAAACCTTGTATCATTCCAGATCATTTTTTTTAATTGCTTTTACACCAGTACTGCAAAGTACTGGGCCTCTAATAGAGTGTAAGTCCCAAAAAACCTTCTCTTCTTAGCTTGCTTTCAAAACTGTATTTTCAAAATCTTCTTTCTGTTTTCAAAAACATTCTTCTGGTATTTGAAGGGCATTATTCCCGGTGAAACTCTTCGGATACCTATGTGACCTTTGTCCATCTTCACTTCTTCTGTTTTAAAAAACCATTAACTGTTTATCATATATATATTCAACTGTTATCAACAAAACAACAAAAATACTGTTGAGGCTCTGTACATACTTCTTCAATGGCCTCCACTCCATCCAGGTTAGGCTTTACAAGCTTTCAATTTACAGTCTTTATTTAAATTGCTGTCAAATATAAACTGTGCATATATATATTAGTTTAGAACTACGTTTGAGTATAAACCCTAGGACAGTTAAACTATATATATATATATATTATAGGAATATGACCTAGGATTGAGAATGTCTTCCCGTTGAAGGCTCTTTCCTAATTAGAGATCTGTAGTTCAAACCCCCAAGATGAATTATTCCCGGTGAAACATCTTGGCAAAAACCTTAGAATCCAAATAATAGGACACATCCACCCAAAGAGGAATTATTCCCGGTGAAACCTCTTACCCATTTGCTTAGAGCCAAAATAAGTTCAAAACCACATAAGCTTTCTCTTGTGCTATAACAAGGACCCTCGATTAGCCTCCTCTTGGGCTTTGTACAAGGACCCACAGGCTTCTTAAAAGCATTTCCAGCTTCCTCTTGAGCTTGTATACAAGGACCCATCAGGTTTCTTATAAACATAGGAACAGGTCTTTAGTCACCTTTTAGCCTACCCTGGTGAGTTTCTTCCAATTTAAACCAGACTTTAAACAAGCTAAGTTTGTCTCAATTTTGCATTGAGTACATTTTTGGAATGAGAGACATGGACAGTCTCTGTCACCCTCATCTTCATCAATCTTCCTTAGCAGAGTCTAGGATCCATGTTTGGTCATCCTCAGCATTGAGTCAGCCTTCATCTTGGGCTTTAAACAAGAAGTCTCCATTAGATAATCTTTCTGCCATTCATATTAACAAAACCCCTGGAAAGGGTTAGCCTCCAACATCTGTCTAAAAAGTCAAAACCCCTGGAAAGGGTTAGCCTCCAACATCTGTCTAAAATGTCAAAATCCCTGGAAAGGGTTAGCTTCCACACATTCCTCCATTAATAAAAACCCCTGGAAAGGGTTAGCCTCCAAAATTAACTAATAAATAATTTCATTCTCTTAGGAGATAATTTCCCCAAAAGAGTCAAAACCCCTGGAAAGGGTCAGCCTCCAAAAAACATGATAAAGTCAGTCTTTTAACAGACAAATTCACCAGCTGAGTCAAAATCCCTGGAAAGGGTTAGCTTCCAAAGAAAAACAGTCTTTTAATAAATAAAACCTCCTCAGTAGAGTCAAAACCAACAAAAACAGTTAGCCTCAACCTTGGGCTTCATACAAGGCACCCAAACAATAAAACTCCCCTGTCAAGAGTCAGCCTCAACCTTGGGCATTGTACAAGGCAGATAATAGAGTCTCCCCAGTGAGTCCTTCATCACTCAGTAGCCACAACCTTGGGCTTTGTACAAGGCAGATAAACCATATCTTTCATGTGTCAAAGATTCCTAACACTTAGGATCTTTCCCCATATAGTCATCCATACTTAATTCATTTAAGAGTCCGCCACAACCTTGGGCTTTGTACAAGGCAGAAAATAATGTTTTCCCCTAGCTAGAGTTAGCCACAACCTTGGGCTTTGTACAAGGCACACAAATAGAGTCTCCCTAAGTAGAGTCAGCCTCAATTCTGGGCTTTGTACAGAACACAAAAATACCCTGTAATTAATTCCCAGTGGAGTCATCTCCCAGAGTCAATAATATTAATTAATCAATCAAAAAGCCTCAAGCTTGGGCCTCATACAAGCCAGCTAAAAGTCAAATCTTTTATACAGTAGATAGACATAGCTTATCTCCATAGAGAGATATTTTTACTACTCTACCACATTCAAACAAACAAACATTTCATTTCAATTTTAATCAAGTCTCCCATTTAGGATTTTGAAAGGCATGAGCTGGCAGTAAAACCCAGACATGTGGTAACTTTCCCTAATTTGGATGAGCATCTTTCTTTCATTTAAGAGGCATTTGACTGGTATACTTGCACATACACAAGTAAGGTCCCCCTCTTGAATGAAATGAATTCAGTTATTCTGTCACTCCTTTAAATGTTTGTGGTAGAATAGTACAAATACCTCTCTGTAGAGATAATTTCATGTCTCTTTACTGTAAACAGAGATTTAATTCCAAGCTTCAACCTTGAGCTTCAAGCAAGGCACCAAAAATAATTAATTTCCCTAGTTAGTTCCCCGAACTACATTAAGCTCTGACTTCCACTAGGGATATGTAGGCATGAGGTTCACAAGGAATCTCAGCGAGCTAATAAAATACCAAAAATAGTCAGTTTGTCTGTCTGTCTGTCTTTTAAAATCAATTCAATTCCCTCTCCTAATACAAAGGAGAAATTTTCCCAATCATTAGCAATAAACACAAACACAAATGACACAGAGAAGGTTCCTGTAGAGTACTACAGATATGTAGGGTGTTTAAACACTTCCCTATGTATAACCGACCTCCCGGACTCCAGAATTTCTAGTCTAGGTGTAAATCCCCACACTTAGCAAACTCCTAGGGTTTAGTTGAGATCTTTTTTTCCCTTTCCTACTCGTAGGACAAATAAGAAAGTTCGTGTGATATCGTAGGAAGAACTGAAACAAAATTCATCCCGCCACGGGCGCATTCTCCTTCCAAATTTCGCGTGAAGGGTTTAGCGTGCCGTCCTCCCAAGTGAAACGGGGAGGTAAAAGAAAACGACACCACATACCCAATTATGGCTCTCTCTACTCGTTCACTCAAGAATCATTCTTTACCATCCATGGTATTAATTTACCACTCAGCGATGCTTACTCGCATAAAAAAAACAAATCAGTTATTTACTTCCACCATTTAAACATCCTAACCATCAGAACGAGTACACACAAGTAATCATAATCACACTCAGCAGCCTCAATATACCATTGCTTACAAAATAGCTCAAACTGAGTCCCGCTCTTCTCTAAAAATTAAATCAACTTCGTCCTTCTTAGAGTATACTTCCTCATTATATCTGGAATCTACAATAACATCTTACAACAACACAAATTTATTATAGCATCATATGTAGGGGTGGAAATAGGCCAGGCCGATAACAGGGGCCTACAGGCTAGCCTATATAGGCTCAGGCCAGGCCACACATTATTTTTAAATAGAAAAGGCCTAGGCTTTTTTATAAGCCTATTTAGTTAAAAAGGCTGGGCCTCAGGCCCTAAAAGAAGCCTTTTAAGCCTATCAGGCCGGCCTATTTAAATAAATATGAATATTTTTTTTATTATCATTATGTTATGTTTTATACTTTGAATTAAAGTACATAAATAAAATTTGGTTATCTTGAGAACTTGTAAAAATAAGATGAAAACATCTGATGAACATTGTTTTCATAAGTTCTCTTAAACAAATAGTCTTGTAAAAATTATGCTAAGAGGTAAGTTAAAATAAGTCAATGCAAACAAATTTTCAGTCTCTTGATCTTTTAGTTAGTTAGTCTATTTAAAAATTATTTTAATTGCTTATATACATATGTCTAAAACAAATAGGATTTTATATAGGCTAACAGGCTAACCAGGCCTTCGAAAAGGCCAGGCTCAGGCCTTAAAAATAAGCCTACGACAGGCCACAGGCCAGGCTTAGGCTTCAGTTTTTTTGATAGGCCAGGCTTAGGCTTGGCAAAGTCTAGCTCGACCCAGCCTATTTCCACCCCTAATTATATGGTATCAATTCATCGTCTTAAATTTGCCGAATACATACTCGTTAACTACGTACAATCACAATAACATATTCATCATCTCGGCAATTATTCAAAAGGGTTGTAATTCTCCGGTACAACATCCTTACATCCACTAGATTCCTAAATCCAACATATAGATCAATACATGTTCTCTACATAGGCTCCCGACATATTAATTCCTCACTGCCCACGAGTAGTACTCATAACACTACTCCACATCACACTTTCGCTGTGCAACTCTGATTTCCCGTCTTAAGTCATTTGTCCATCATGTTGAACTCTTTCATATTCACTTCTTCATAAGTTCACACAACATGGTTAGCGATTATTCTCACGGTTTAATATCCATCACAACTTATACCTTTAAGGTAACAAAACAAGCTTATCTTATCGATATGATTTCGTCTACTACCAATAAGAGATTAAGGGTGATCAAGTCCTCAATTTGTCAATAGATAGCCGACAACCATATTTAAGCATAAACTGTCGTTACTACATAATAGTGTCCTTTCTGAGTTTGCACCCAAACTTATTAACATCGTCATAGCCCAATAATTCACTTTGAGTCTTTACAACTCGCACATTCCCTTCTCATTGGATCTTGTCGGTGAGACACCAACGTCCACACATTTCACAGAGTCCGCTTCATAGTCACTTAGCATCACACACTTGTTATGTACTTCTCAACTTTAGAATCACGAATATACCCGTGCATTACTATTCATCTCGTTCCAAATCAAAATCCTCATCGTAGCAAAAGACCGCGACAACATTCATAACTCGTGGTTTCATTCTAAATCTGATGACATCTTTCGCGTCCAAGTATCATTCCACTCGAAATATCAACAAAGTCTTCCTCACATCAATAGGTGTTAGAAATTCTCTACAATTCTTCTTTTATACCTGTCGTTACTTTGGCATCACAAATACGACTCCAACCGTTCTAAAGTTCATTTCACCTTTACTACTAATTCACTTCTCACTAAAATCTATCGGCACTCAAATCATCTTTATTACCGAACATCTCATCAACTTATTCATCAACAACATGTTCTACTCAACTTCGTTTCAAACAATTGCGAAAGTAGGCATTCCTATTCAACAAGTTTCATGCTTCCTTAACCAACTTCAGAATCTCTCTTCATATGATCACTCTACTGTATTTATTACTCTACCATAAAGTAGAACATAATCTCTCCTCTTCGTAGGTTCAAATGGCACGTTAATCCGACACTCGGAACTCAAGATATGATTTTTCCAATCGTTGTCCGAAAATGCAACACCGACATCATGCAGCGACACTCTATACGATATATCCAAAACTCCTCAATTGGTACATTTAATTCCTAAAATTGCTTCTCAACAAATATTTTAATTATTCCTTCAATCTGTTCAACTCTGACATTGATATCCCGTGCAGTACCAACAAACAAGTCTAGTTCTAAGAGCAAGCGTAACCGCAACTTCACCTCTTTCCAACATCATCCTGTCACAATTAAATATGTTACAGCTGCTGCAACCATTTTTATAACAAAGTTCATCTCGTTAGATTTCCTTCGCTTCAAACGGAACTCAAATCGGATGTCCAGAACCCCAATTATGAATTTTCGAAGTTTCATAACGATTCAGCAACTTTCCTGCGTTTTGCTTGCGGAAATTCCACTCCGAAACTCATCCTCTTCAAATCAATCACTTCTATGCAGCCCCTTATCATATCTCTTCGCTTCCAAACATTCTTACAACTTGAGCAACACATTCCATCACCGAAGTTCGTTTTCTGAAACATCACGACAGCAATCCTCTTTGCAAACTTGCAACTGAACCTCTTCCGAGACGCAAGGCTACTCAACTGACAACTTCGCAGTCCACCAGCAGAGCTGATACATTGCAACTTTCTAATTTCCTCTCTTACAAATAATCATCAATTACATCTAATCATCCTCCCTCAAGATACTCCAACCTAATTACCAGCCAAGTCTTAGTTCCAAGTCACCTTAAATTCGGGAAACAACAAACTCCTACAACACTTGCATTGTTGCCAACAACAGCCTACTAAGCCAATCATCTAACAACTGAAACATAACCGAGAAGCGGAACTTCTCCCCCACTTGTTTCAATACCATCTCTGCAGGAAAACAACTAGAAACACCCGGGTACCGACAGTGTTTCGCACACATGTCGCATACCAAAGGAATAATTAACAATAAGACTCTAGTCACAACGACCGACTATGCTCTGATACCACTATTGTAACACCCTTCTAAAACCCCGCGGAATATCAAATAAAATTCAGAGTAAAACATGAAAAGGGTATTACAACTTCAAAATATTTAAAACATTAAGCCATGTCATGCCTTATGAGGAACTTCAAAACACATTATTCATTAATCATGTTAACACAGCGGAAAATACTTCAAAACTGAATTACATAAAACATCGGTATTCAACATCAAGAATTTACCGATTTAAAACCAACAAAACATCATTCTAACATAAGAAATAATCCATCAAACAATACTAAAATAAATGTCCCCCAGTATTACAAAACCAGAGCATGACACCCACACTACCGACTAAACGAAGTAACTCTACGAGTTATCCTCACCAAGCACAAGTCGCTACTCCTTAATCTGAAAAATGTCAACAGTAAGGGTGAGACATATCACAATTAAAATATATTATAAGTTCATAAAGACAAAATATCATAAGCAGATTATTCACCCAACTGCAACATATTTAGATTTTTAGATTATCCATCAATAGTTACGAAGATAAAATCAATTACATCACCATGAAATAACACTGGAAATCTTCCAATCATGTTATAACAACACAAATATAAATGCAATGACTTTATGCATACAATTATTATTCACCCGATCATCACATGTATTTCAGATACATAACAGTTAATCAAACACAGAACCATTCTTATTAAACACATACGAATTATAACATTGGACAACTTCCATTCATGTTATAATTATGCACAACAGCCTAATTTAATGCAACTAATGCATATGGTACCAATCATGGGACGAACCCATCTCACCGATCCACCATCGTCAAGGATACGGCGACACCCACTCACTAATTCCATACAATGGGAATTAGCTACCACAGATCCACTATCGTCAAGGATCAGCCTTATAATGATTATGAAATGCATGCATCAACCACGACATGCTCATCATCAACATCCACCAACGGTTCATAATCATTCATCCACAACACACAAAGCATACTCATATCACAACCATTTGATATACACCACGGCATAATACATTTAACACAGAAATATATTATCACCACAACAATCACAAAGCCTTTATCAATCACAAATGACATATTGCATATAAGATAATCAATGTCATCCTTGACAACCACCAAAAACAACATCTACATTTGATAAACTTAAGCCTCATGTATATATACAATTACCAAAAACATATGCAAATAAGAATTATCTATGCAATTCTAATATTTACGCATATCACCATAATTCAACATATTGAATCATCCACCACTTGTACAATATGCATTTATCATGTAATAATTACTACAATGCATAGAATTTATCATTCATCAATTCCATGTATCACAATTAGCACATAGTACACAACACCAATACATATTGTTCTTAAATAACATTACTCCATGACATACACATATACAATTACATGTCATTTTAACAACCACATAATAATTAAATCATCTAGTGCTAATAAATTTATTTTCATCAAAAAGAGCATTATGTTAGCTTTCTAACGCTTCGAACAGGGACCCAAACAGAGTTACGTTTAAAAAGTTATGAACATTTGAAGTTCAGCAAAAACTGTCAGACTCAGCCGTAACCGGTTACGGCATGGTTGGTAACCGGTTACGCCGTGTTAAAAAGCCCAAAAACACCATTTTTCAAGTGGTAACCGGACACGCATATACCGTAATCGGTTACCACTGTACCAGAACCAAAAAAACTCATTTTTAAAAGCATTTCACCTTCCCAACTCACACCAAAACATGCCCAAACATTTATATCATCAAAACAGTGTCAAATTCGACATTCTAACACATTCCTAACATGATTGGGGTTTATCTAACATCAAGTATACTCCATAATCATCAATTTTATCAAAATCTTCCAAGTTACCCTATAGGTTTCAAAACCCCAAAACCTAACATACATTCAATTGAGATAAACGATATACTAAATCAATTCTATCATTCCCAAACTGATAATATAGGCTAAAAGGATTAGTCACCCCTTACCTTAGCCAAGAACCTTGAATTCTTCTCTTCCTCTTCTTCTCCCCTTTCACGTTCCTTCTCTTTTCCTCTTTTGCTTCTCTTTTTTTCCTTATTTTCACAATTTCTCTATTTTATGAAAAAATAGGATAATTAGTTATTAAGGCCTCACCATTGGCACCTCCCCTTTTACTAACTACGTCATAGCCCAATAACAATAATTCCCATAATTATTCCAAAAAATCCAATTTTAATTATTAAATAATTATATAAATAAATAATTTCCAAATAATTAATTTAACTTAATTAAATTAATTTATGAAATTACAAGGTGTTACAAATTCTACTACTAGAACTCTACTAAATATGAATCTCACATTAAATTTAGAACGTGCTGCTATAGTATTATTCTAATCATAAGCTACAACATTAGTATACACCCATTGTTCTTCAAAGATGATGTCGCCATTTATACTTTTCCAAATCACTATATACATAATTTAGTTAAAAGATATAAACCATGTTATCAATTAAATAGGTACATGTTAGTAAACAAGAAATGCTGCTACACTATTATCAATGAAACAATCAAAATAATAACAAAAAAAATAAAAGTTGACCAAGTGGCCCCCACCCACTACAAGGGATGTTCGTCCCCCCCCCCTCTGAAGTAACAAGGGGCGCCCATTCCCTCTCTTTCTCCCTTAAGGGGCGCCGACCCCCAGTGGTGTGGCCCCCGTCCCTTAAAATAATTTGTTTTGCTACCATATGGCCTCTTCTTAGTTCCCTCCTGAAATTAACTATCTCTCCGTAATTTATTTCTTCGATTAGCAGTGTTTCTTTCTTCGATTTACAGGCATCAATTCTTCTCCGAGAATTTTTCACCAATTAAATTCAACTAATAATTTCCTGCAACTTATCTCTCAATTATTTTACGCAGGCAAATTCAGAAACATTATAGCAACAATTATCAGATTCAATATAGTCACAACAACAATTCTCAACACATAAAAATAACCAACAATTTACAGTATTCTAATTCCCATATATTAATTATACAACAGTATCAACAACAATTCATGGCACAATTCATACAACCCATCCCACATACGGTCTATCATGTACCCGGTTATAGAGATTGAACCCCACCCTTACCTTGGATCGAATTTTCGATCGAATTTTCCCAACTGCCGCAACTTCCAAACTTCGCCTCTTTGATTCTTCTCTTCGAAAATTCCACCGCAATTCAACCGGACCGGCTTTTTCTCCAAAAATCCTTGTGCCTCTACTTGCTCTTGCTGCGTGACCTAATAATTTTATTTCTCTGATATCAAAACCTAATAATTCTCCCTCACTTATTTTCTCAAAATAATACTACAATTCTAATTAGTCTATTGGGCTTACTTTCTACACTCCCAATATTACTTCTTCTAACCTAACAATTTAAGCCCACCTAAACAAATAATTTCGTATAATTCTACTATCATTCTAAATAAACCATGACTAATATTATTTCTTCTAATATTTCTCCTACTAAACCGACTTATCAACTTAACAACTAAAATCAACATATTAATCCCAATACGCCTCTAATAATAATACCGATAATTTCCCAAATTTCGACTAATTGCAATAAATAAATCCTTATTTAATTTAATTAAATAATTAATTAAATTCGGGGCATTACAACTCTCCCCGACTTATGATATTTTCGTCCTCGAAAATCTATCTGACACAACCATCCCTAACTTCGCTTCTACTCGACTTATACAACATCACAGTATACTCATCCCAACAACATTCTCGATATAGCATCTACCACAAATCAATTATGCAAACAACAAATCATTGCACCTCATCAACTATGCAAAACAAGAATGAACCACATTTGAAGAAAATGATACTTTTCAAAATAAACTCAAGTTATTGTTGTTTTCTTTATTTCATATGGTAGAGCATTCAATTTAAGGAACAATAACCAAAACGGCGTCTAAAACGGACTTACGGTTTGAAAATTAGAGCTGTTTGAAGTTAGAATAGTTTTCAAAACGTGCTGCTGGAATTTGTACTGGAACCCGGTTCCTCCCCGTGTGGGAACCGGTTCCTAGACCCAAAATGCTATTGTTAACATTTTAAAACAGTGGAACCCGGTTCCTCCCAAATGGGAACCGGTTCACACGAACCCAGTAGCTGAAAAACATGATTTTTAAGGCTTTTATGCATCCCAAACACATACCAACTCATACCATTACGAAATTGATCACCAATAACATCAAAATACTCCAAATACATGATTCTAATGCACAAACAACATACCATAACACCATGTAACAATACTACATCATCAATTGCAGTCAATTCATCAAATCATGCATGTCAGTGTTGGTATTTCACAAAACCTAACATCCCAAATAGAGATTCTAATCCCTTAATTCAATCCTATCATCATCAAAATCATAATACCATATAATTAGAGTAATCACCCCTTACCTTGATGGAGATTCTTGAATTGATCATTGAACTTTGGGGTTTTCCTCCTTCCTTTGCTCTTCTCACTTCTACGATCAAAATCTTTTCTCCCAACTCTTCTCTTGTTCCTTTCTTTTCTATTTTTCCAATAATAAAATAATAATAGAATTAGGACTAAGTGTAGAGCTTTTTACTCCATACACTCCCTAATTATCCCTCACACCCCAAAAGTCCAATATTCTCTTATTTCTTTGTTTTATGAAAACATAACATAATTTAGTAATGGACTCCACAACTTAACACCCCATCATTACTAAATACTACACTTGGCCCAAGGACCAATATTCCATATTTCCTCCAATTAGTTCAACAAAAATACCAAATAATTCTAAATAATAATTTAATTTTCGATTAAATTAAAATTAGAAAATATGGGGTGTTACATTGAATACTGGAAAGATAGACTTGAAAGTTACTTTCTTGGTCAAGATGGTGACTTATGGGATCTAGTCTTGGATGGTTACAGACATCCAGTAAATGCTCGTGGAGTAAAGATGTCAAGACAAGAAATGAGTGATGATCAAAAGAAGCAATTCAAAAATCATCACAAATCTAGGACTATTCTGTTGAATGTTATTTCTCATGCAGAATATGAGAAAATAACAAACAGAGAAACTGCCTATGACATCTTTGAGTCCTTGAAGATGACTCACGAAGAAAATGCCCAAGTCAAGGAAACAAAAGATCTTGCATTAATCCAGAAGTATGAAGCCTTCAAGATGGAGGATGATGAAAACATTGAAGCAATGTTCTCAAGATTTCAAACTCTGACTGCTGGATTAAGAGTGCTTGACAAGGGATATACAAAGGCTAATCACGTCAAGAAGATCATCAGAAGCTTGCCCAGAAGATGGGGCCCAATGGTGACTGCATTCAAGATTGCAAAGAATCTGAATGAAGTCTCTCTTGAAGAGCTGATCAGTGCTCTGAGGAGTCATGAAATAGAGCTGGATGCTAATGAACCTCAGAAGAAAGGTAAGTCTATTGCTTTAAAATCAAATAATAAAAAATGCACTAACGCTTTTCAGGTGGAAGAAGAAGAATCTGAAGAATCAGAATCAAAGGAAGAAGGAGATGAACTCTCTATGATCTCCAGAAGATTAAACCAACTCTGGAAGAGCAAAAAGAGGAAGTTCAAGAACTTCAGAAGTTCCAAAAGGCCTGAAAGAGGAGAATCTTATGGACTCAGAAGATCTGACAAAAAGAAGGTCACGTGCTTTGAGTGTAAGGAGCCAGGGCATTACAAGAGTGAGTGTCCAAAGCTTCAGAGGGAAAAGCACAAGAAGAAGTTTCAAAAGAAGAAAGGTTTTATGGCTACTTGGGATGATTCAGAGTCATCAGAATCAGAATCAGACTCTGAAGACGAGCAAGCAAACATAGCGCTGATGGCTACTGTTGATGCTGAATCATAATCTACATCAGAGGTATTGGAAGAAGTCAACTTGCCTCTATGATATACGTAGTTAGTTGAAACAAGAGAGTTGGCATAGGCTATGAGGGTGAAACCCCATACAAACTTGTATCTGTTGAGGATATGAAAATCATATACAAACCCTTGTATGATCAATTCAAGTATGGACACTCCCATGATATTAGGCTCACATCACATGCTAAAAGTTTTCACATTACACACACTAAGAAGCATGTGACACAAAATAGAAAATATCATGTTGCTCAGACTGAGGAATATCATGCTGTACCTCCTGTTAATTTTCATGCTAAACCCAAGTTCAATCAGAACTTGAGGAGAACTAACAAGAAAGGACCCAAGAAATTGTGGGTACCTAAGGAAGAGATTATTCCTGTTGCAGATATCCTTGGCATCCGAAAAGACAAAGCAAAACATGTCATGGTACCTGGACTTTGGGTACTCGAAGAACATGATGGGAAAAAGGTCTATGTTCCAAGACCTGGTGCTTAAATTTGCTGGTGAAGTAAAGTTTGGAGGGAATCAGAAGGGCAAGATCATTGGCTCTGGAACCATAAGCATTGGTAACTCCCCTTCATTAACTAATGTACTTCTAGTAGATGGATTAGCTCATAACTTATTGTCCATAAGTCAATTAAGTGACAATGGTTATGACATAATCTTCAATCAAAAGTCCTGCAAAGCTATAAGTCAGAAGGATGGCTCAATCCTATTTACAGGAAAGAGAAAGAACAACATTTACAAGATTGATCTTCAAGATCTTAAGAATCAGAAGGTAACTTGTCCTATGTCGGTTAGTGAAGAGCAGTGGGTCTGGCACAAAAGATTAGGTCATGCTAGTTTGAGAAAGATTTCTCAAATTAACAAACTTAATCTGGTCAGAGGACTCCTTAATCTGAAATATAAATCAGATGCTCTTTGCGAAGCATGTCAGAAAGGGAAGTTTTCCAAACCTGCATTCAAGTCTAAGAATGTTGTCTCTTCCTCTAGGCCGCTAGAACTTCTACACATTGATTTGTTTGGCCCAGTCAAAACAGCATCTTTCAGAGGGAAGAAATATGGAGTAGTCATCGTAGATGATTATAGCAGATGAACACGGGTAAAGTTCTTGAAACACAAGGATGAGTCTCATTCTGTGTTCTTTGACTTCTTCATTCAGATTCAATCTGAGAAAGAGTGTAAAATCATAAAGGTCAGAAGTGATCATGGTGGCGAATTTGAGAACAGATTCTTTGAGATTTATTTCAAATAAAATGGTATTGCCCATGATTTCTCTTGCCCTAGAACTCCACAGCAAAATGGAGTTGTAGAGCGTAAGAATAGGACTCTACAAGAAATGGCCAGAACCATGATCAACGAAACCAATATGGCTAAGCATTTCTGGGCAGAAGCAATCAATACAACGTGTTATATTCAGAATAGAATCTCTATAAGACCTTTTCTCAATAAGAATCCTTATGAATTGTGGAAGAACAGAAAGCCCAACATTTCTTATTTCTATCCTTTTGGATGTGTATGTTATATTCTGAACACTAAAGATCATCTGCATAAGTTTGATTCTAAGGCACATAAATGTTTCCTTCTTGGATATTCTGAACGCTCCAAAGGCTACATAGTATACAATACTGAAACATTGATTGTTGAAGAATCAATCAATATCAGGTTTGATGATAAGCTTGGTCTTGAAAAGCCAAAGCAGTTTGAGAATTTTGCAGATATTGAAATCTCTAACTCAGACTCTGAAGAACCCAGAAGCAAAGTGTCTGAAGATCAAGTTACTGCTTCATTAGAGAATCTCATAATTTTTGACAAGCCAACTATCAGAAAATCTTCTAGACTCAACTCTGCTCACTCAGAAGATGTTATCATTGGGAAGAAAGAAGATCCTATCAGAACAAAAGCATTCCTTAAGAACAATGCAGAATGTCAATTTGGTTTAGTATCTCTTATTGAGCCAACTTCTGTTGATCAAGCTCTGGAGGATGCTGACTGGATAATTGCCATGCAAGAAGAACTCAATCATTTTACAAGGAATGACGTTTGGGATCTTGTTCCAAGACCAAAAGGATTCAACATCATTGAAACTAAGTGGGTCTTCAGAAACAAGCTAAGTGAAAAAGGAGAAGTTGTAAGAAACAAAGCAAGACTGGTTGCTCAGGGCTATAGTCAGCAAGAAGGTATTGACTATACTGAAACCTTTGCACCAGTGGCCAGGTTAGAATCTATCCGCTTGTTAATTTCATTTGCCACTCAAAACAACATCACTCTGTATTAGATGGATGTTAAGAGTGCCTTCTTAAATGGTTATATAGATGAGGAAGTATATGTCCACCAACCTCCTGGTTTTGAATACTCTAAGTCTCCAGAACATGTTTTCAAATTAAAGAAATCATTATATGGCCTAAAGCAAGCTCCTAGAGCTTGGTATGAAAGATTAGGTTCTTTCCTTCTGGATAATGGTTTCACTAGAGGACAAGTGGATACAACGCTCTTCTGTAAAACCTTTAAAAAGGATATTTTAATTTGCCAAATATATGTTGATGATATTATCTTTGGAACATCTAATGCTACACTTGGAAAGGAGTTTGCTAAATCTATGCAGGCTGAGTTTGAAATGATCATGATGGGAGAACTCAAGTACTTCATTGGGATCTAGATCAATCAAACTTCTGATGGAACCTATGTTCATCAAACCAAGTATGTGAAAGAACTTCTGAAGAAGTTTAATCTTTCAGAAAGCAAAGAAGCAAAGACTCCTATGCATCCAACATGTGTTTTAGGTAAGGATGAGGTAAGTAAGAAGGTAGATCATAAGCTCTACAGAGGTATGATTGGATCTCTTCTATATCTTACTGCTTATAGACCTGATATTCTATTCAGTGTTTATTTGTGTGCAAGATTCCAATCAGATCCTAGAGAATCTCACTTAACAGCTGTTAAGAGAATTCTGAGGTATCTGAAAGGTACTACTAATGTTGGTTTAGTCTACAGAAGATCTGAAGAATACAACTTAGTAGGATTCTGTGATGCTGATTACGCTAGAGATAGAGTGGAAAGGAAAAGTACTTCGGGAAGTTGTCAATTTCTTGGAAGTCACCTGATCTCCTGGTACAGCAAGAAGCAAGCTACAATTGCCCTTTCTACAATAGAAGCAGAATATGTTGCTGCTGCTGGATGTAGTACACAGATGCTCTGGATGAAGAGTCAGCTAGAAGATTATCAGATATATGAGAGTAACATTCCTCTCTTCTATGATAATACTTTTACTATTTGTTTATCTAAGAATCCAATCTTACATTCCAAAGCTAAGCATATTGAGATCAAACATCATTTCATTAGGGACTATGTTCAGAAGGGTGTTCTATCTTTAAACTTTGTTGATACAGACCATCAATAGGCTGATATCTTTACAAAACCCCTTGCTGAAGATAGGTTTAAGTTCATTCTGAAGAATATCAGTATGGATTTATGCCTAGAATGAATGGATGAGAAGTTCTGATATATAGATTAGATTTGAAATGCTCAGTTTATTTTCTTATAAGAAGTTCTGATTGTTGATCAGCTAGATATTCTGATTCTGTTATTACTGACGTTTCATATGTCAAGTTGATTCAGAATCTCTTTTAAAGCAAAACAGCTGTCACCAGCTATTCCAGAAGATGAACACGTGTTCACTCTAATTGGACAAGCGTGCGTGCAGTTGATGAGACGCCGCCCTAGGTAACTGTGCAAATCATTTCAAATATCACGTTTCACTCTAACGTCACTCATCATTAAATGCTAACTGATTCAAACTCTGTAATCTCCTTCATTCTGAGTCATATTGCATATCATTTCAAATTCGTGCCTATATAAACACATCTCTATATCATTTCATCTCTTTCCATTCATCTTCATTATTCATTATCTGTGTTTGTCTCTCCCTCTCTCTCTCTATCTCTTTGCATAAACCCTAGTTTCTAAACCCAGTAATCTCAGTGTGAATCCATGGCTTCCTCTTCAAATGTTCAACGCAAGGTATCATCTTTAAACCAAGTTCAACAAAAGAAATCTGCAAACCCTCCGTTGAAGTCCTGTTTGATTCCTTATGATGAACTGGAGGTTCTTTGTGAAACTATGGTGCATTTTGAAAATCTTATGGCTCATGATTTCAAAACCAAAACTGCAATGCTAGTACAAGGATGGTCAAATTTCTTTGAAAGGTTTATTGGACCAGTCATCTCCTTCGTGCTAGGGCATGAAGTTGTTGTGACTGAGAAGCTGTTAAGGAAACTGTACAGTCTTAAGGGTGTAGATGGAATCACTGGAGCTCTCCCAGGAAAAACTTATTGGGATAAAATTGATCGAGAGTTGTTTTCTTCTGGTGTTGCCTCTCCCTACACTACTGACTTGAAGCCTCCCTACAGAGTATGGGCTAAGATCATTCTCGGATCTCTCTATCATAGAAAACCATCAACCTCTGCTACCTATGTCAATCAGGATCAAAAGTATATATTATTCTGCATTGAAAAAGGCATGAGAGTCAATCTACCACACATTCTATTTCAACATCTGAAGACAAATATTGAAGAATCAAGAGATGAAGAACGTCAAAAGTATCCCAAACTCAACAAGAATACTATTCCTTTTGGAAGAATGATTTCATATATTCTGACTGAGAGTGGCTTGATAGATATTCTGAGAGCAGCTGGCTCGTCTCAGAACATGACTGCTATCCGTGGGAGTATTCTGAATGCTCAGTCTCTAAAAAGGATGCAGCTGATTGAAAAGGTGACCACTCCTCCAAAAGTGTTTCCAGATATTCTGACCAGAAGAAATCCTATTGTGAGTTTCTCTCATATGTTCAAAGAGGAACTAGACAAATCTGTTAAACGCTATCTGAAGTCATGTTTTAAAGCACAAACTTCTGTTGATCCTTCTTGGATTCGAGGAAGAACTCTTCCATCTCTGGATGAGTTAAGAAAGAAGGACAAGAAGAATAAAGAAAAGAAGCTGAAGAGAAAGGTCACAGAAGAAGGACCTGATGCTAAGCAAGCAAAGAAGCAGAAGAAACTTACAGAGTCTCTCAAAATACCCAGAACCTCTTAACAGATTGAGAAACTCATTCATAATATTTACAATACAGACTCTTCTGACCTTCCCCCCTCAGAAAAAGCCACCTCCTTCTGAAATTCCATCCTCTTCCACCACCACAAAAAGAAACCGTTCACTTCCTTCTACACCAGTTCTCAACCCTCAACCACTAAATGATGTCTTTCCCCAAATCCCTTCTGAAAATATATTCTCAACCACCTTCATTCCTTCTGCTATCTCACCAATCATTGATCCTTCAACCACCTCCACCGCAGATTCTTTATCCTCCTTAACCTCTTCTATCACCTCTGCCTTGTTCTCAAGAGAACCTGAACCCTATAGTCTTCTTTACCCTGACTATCGATTCACCTTCAATCCTCCTGAATCCTCTATTGATACTTGTTATGACTTGTTAGAATATAATGTCAGAACAGGGTTGGATACTCTGAGAGCTGCTCATGACTCCAAGATGGATCATGCTCCTGTTGGCAAGTTGTGGAAAATCTTTGAGAACGATATTCAGACTGATCTTCTGTATATCCAGAAGAGATGCTTGGCTGATGCATCTGGACCTTCTGGTTATTTTTTGGAGTTAGATGATGGTAAGTACTATCCCCCCATCAGAAGCTGGAAATCTCTTGAAGAGAAGGAACTTGTTGATGAACTCGAAGAAGTACATCCTTTGGCTATGGTTGTGTGGAAGCCTCAACTCAACGTTCTGATTGGAGACTTTTAGTCCATATTCAACTGGTTAAGGGAGAATCCCTCTGCTAAAGCACCAAGTATGGTATATCCAGAAGTTGAATACCCATCAGAACCAGTTGCTCCAACACCTCCTAAGAATCTGGCTGACATTCTTCTGGCTCTAGAGAATCCAGATGCTGAAATCCCTGCTCCAGTTTACGCTGAAGATGTTGTTGCATCAGAAGCTGATGATGAGAATCATGATGCTGAGAATCATCTTGCTGAGAAATCTCCTGTTAAGGAAAATCAAGATGATGTTCTCATGGTCAATGCACATGCTAAGAATCCTCCTGTCATGGATAATAGCTTTGAAGCTTCTTTCGCTGGACCTTCTGTTTTGATAAACACCATGAAGGCTCTTCAACAGAATCAAGCTGATCTAGCTTCTCGTCTGGACAAGAATGACGATACTCACAATGAGTTCAGATCATTCATGAAGACACAAACGGAAGACACTACTGAGATTAAAAACCTTCAGGCCCTCTTAGCTTCTAAGCTTGGCCCGTCGTAGTCTGTCTTGGTCTTAGGTGTTTTCTTGTTTCTATGCATCTGTGTCTTGCATCTGCTTCTATTTCCTTTGTACTTCTGATATTTTTTTATCAATGAAAAATTATCTTCTTCACTATGTGTGTCTTTTATCATCTTAAACTTTTAATGCTTTTTGATGTTATGACAAAAAGGGGGAGAAACAGGATAATTGATCTGATTTATTATATCAGTTGTTGGGATTAAGTCTCAACATTTCCTAACATTATTTGCAAGTTCTATGTCTTTGAGATTTTTTGCAGGATTGAAGATATTCTAAAAAAGCTCAACATGAGAAGCAAATACGTGAGGAAAAGCAATTCTATAAAGAAGCATGGAAAATTGAAGCAATCTTAGTGTTGTGAAGCTTCAAGATCAGAAGCATGAAGAATGTTCTGATATTCATTTCTAGAATTCTCTGAGATATTCTTGTTAGAATGATATGTTACATTATTCTTGTTAGAATACTCTGATATACATTCTTTCTCAAGAATATTCTGATACATTCATGCTCTGACAAATCTTTGTTTAGTATGCTCTAATACATTTCCGGATGTAAAGATGCTCTGATGATGCTCTGATACATTCAAGAATGTTCTGATAAAATCAAGCATGCTATGATTCAATGGATTACAAAGAAGAAATTCAAAGCTCTGAAGCTGTCCTATGGAAGCAAGAAGCAGAAGCTCTGAATATTCTGAAGTTCTAGGCAAAGTGAAAGTCTCTGCTGAAATGGAAAAATACTCAGGGAAGTCTTTTATTTATAAAATTCTTCTAGTATTAATTTCAGGGGGAGATTGTTAATCTCGGGGGAGACATATTCACACACTTTGTTTATATGCTTATGCTATAACTGTGTAATTGTCTTTTGTCATCTGATATTCTGATTGCCAATTCATATCAATTATATATGTTTTTGTCATCATCAAAAAGGGGGAGATTGTTAGAACAAGATTTATTCTGATCAATATTCTTGTTTTGATGCTAACAATATATATGAATTTTGTAAAAGTCAATGTGGTACTCTAATCCTTTTCATTTTCCATTTCAGGAAATATATAAAGAGTATGCAAAATTCAGCGCTAAGAAGCACTGACTCAGAAGGTTCAGGATTGCAACATCAGAACATGCTCTCGCAAGACATCAGAAGATGGTCAAGCAGAATCAGAACATGGTCTATGAAGCATCAGAAGAACATGAAGTCAGAAGCAGAAGCACTGAAGTTCTTATGGTATCACGCTCAAGCTCTTCAAAGTCAGAAGACAAGAAGATGCTCTGCACCAAGCTGTTGACTCTGATTATTCAAACGTTGTATTCACAAATCTGAGATCAGAAGCTAGTACTAGATGACAGGCTATTAAGTCTAATCTCTAACTGACAAAAGGAACGTTAGAAGCTACAAACGTCAAAGTCAGTAAAAGCAGGAAAAGCATGGCTCGAGGTAGTTGACAAAAGTGTGAAACATTAAATGCAAAGCTGTACTATTCATGCAATGCATTAAATGCAACCCAACGGCTATCTTCTCAAACGCCTATAAATATGGAAGTTCTGATCAGAAGCAGCTAACCAACACTTGCAAAAATACTGAAACACTGTTCAAATCAAAGCTCACGAACTTCATCTTCAACCTCACAAACTCTTGTAATATTTAGTGAGTGTTAAGCTTAGAACTTAAGAGAAATATCAAAGTCGTGATTATAGCTTGATAAGAAGCAATTCATACTCTTGTAACATTTATTTTACATTGATTGTAAAAGGTTCCTAGAGTGATCAGTGAGATCAGTAGACTCTAGAAGACTTAGAAGTTATCTAAGTGGTGATTTCCTAGAGTGATCAAGTTGTGATCAGTATACTCTAGAAGACTTAGAGGGTATCTAAGTGGAAAACCATTGTGATCATATTGATTAGTGGATTAAATCTTCAGTTGAGGTAAATCACTCTAAGGGGGTGGACTGGAGTAGTTTCGTTAACAACGAACCAGGATAAAAATAATTGTGCTCATTGTTTTTATCTTACTAGTTTATAAAGTCACACTTAGTCAAACCCCCATTTCTAAGTGTTTTTCTATCCTTCACAACACACCAACATCCTACAACTAAATATATCCGAGAAGCACCACTTCTCCCCCACATAGCTTCAAACCAACTCCTGCAACAAGAAATTAGAAAAACAACAAGTACCACCAGTATTGTACACACTTGTCGCGTACAGAGGAATAAACAACAATTAGACGACTCTGACCGGACGGACCGACCTGCTCTGATACCACTAATGTAACACCCCAAATTCTACCCAAAATTGTAATACAAAAATTAGAGTATTTTAAAAACTTTCAACTACTCTTTGGGATATCATATTTATTTCATAAAAATATCACATAACTAGATACACAACACTTTGATTGCGGAGGATCACAAAACAACTTTTATTCAATACGCAACGGAATTCATAATTATTCAACTTAAACAACGTGTCACTTTTTATTCAACTAAAGTAAAATGACTATACTAACAACAATAGAAACTACAAATACATTCATTCATTCCTCCATGAGTGCTACATATCAGAGCAACACACCAACTTGGACTCGATGAAACTACTAAATCTTCATCGCCTCAAATCACCTGCACGTTACTAGTATAAAGGTAACGGCGAAACAAAAGAAAGGGTGAGATATCGAATCAATATAAACAGGCGTATGATAAACAATATATTAGATCATAATAATATAAACTCCACCACTTCATAACAGCAACTATACAATGACCAACAAACCACTCAGTAACAACAACAAGCCACTTATTAAATCAACGTAACAACTTAATCAACATACTTAATAACAACAACAGCTTACAGTAATAACAATGTATAGCAACAACAGCAACTTATAACAACAACAACACAACAACGATCAATAAAACAACGAATAATAACAACAACTTTAACACGTGACTCAATATGCGACTCAACTATGCAAATGCATGTGTCATACCCCAAAATTTGCCCTCCTTATTTCATCATCAATGACTCAAGGTCCAAGGGTTTTCTCAAATCACTCTCTCCTATTCAAAACAAGGGTTTGCATTTTATCAAAGGAGTTTGAATTTCTAAGGCCTTAAATGGATCTCAAGGTATCTCATATGTCTAAAAGTATCTCCATGTCAAAAGTCAAGCTTCAATTCCAAGGATTGCTCACTCAAGGGCTCAGATGATCAACAATCGACAATGTTGACCTAAAAGTCAACCATGGTCAAAGTACAGTCAAAACTCCTGACTTTTGGTCAACATAAAGTATGTGAGGCTATATCCATCATTTGATCAAAGTTTGATCATGATCCATTAAAAAAAACAGAAATGAACAAATTCAAAAGGTTCAAATTAGGGTTTTTTATCGGAAAAGTCAACTCAACTTTGACTGGTCATAATTTCCACATGGTGTATCCAAAATTTCACAACCAAAGCCTATTCTGAAGGAAATTGGATTCTCTACAACTTTGTCTCTCACAAGCCAATGCCAGAAATGCTTCATTTGAGAGATATGGTACAAAAGATTATAGGTCCTTTTAAAAGGTTAACCAAAAGCAGTTTTTTGTCAAAGGCCATATCATCAAGATAAAATCTCGAAATGAAAAATATGTTCCAAATTGGCTTGTAGAGGACATCTTGAGGTTTCCAAAAAGTCCTAGAACTCCTTCATATCTTAAAAATTGAGGGAGATATTGAAGGATAGAAAAACACTTAGAAAGGGGGGGGGGGGGGTTGAATAAGTGTGACTTTAAAAACTCTTAAGATAAAAATAGTGAACACAATATTTTTATCATGGTTTGTTGTTAACGAAACTACTCCAGTCCACCCCCTTAGAGTGATTTACCTCACCTGAGGATTTAATCCACTAATCACACAAGATTACAATGGTTTTCCACTTAGATACCCTCTAAGTCTTCTAGAGTATTCTGATCACAACCTGATCACTCTAGGAACACAATGCTTAGATACCCTCTAAGACTTTCTAGAGAATCCGATCACAACTTGATCTCCTATAGTTCTTTACAAATGAATGTAAACAAATTCTTACAAGACTTATACAATGCTTCTTAAAAGCTATAATCACAACTGTGATATTTCTCTTAAAGTTTAAGCTTAATCTCACTAAGATATTACAACAGTAATGAAGTGAGGTTGAAGATGAAGTTTGAGAGCTTTTGAATTTGACAGTGTTTCTGTATGTTTGCGCAAAGTGTTGTATTCAGCTTCTCATGAAAACTTCTATTTATAGGCGTTTGAGAAGATGACTGTTGGGAGCATTTAACACGTTGCGTGATCCGTACAACATTGCATTTAATGTTTCACTCTTTTGTCAACTACCTCGAGCCTTGCTTTTCCTGCTTTAACTGACTTTGCCTTTAATAGCTTCTAACGTTCCTTTTGTCAGTCAGCGTAGTCTGCCATCTTGTACTTGCTTCTGATCTGATCTTTGTAGATACAACGTTTGAATATATCAGAGTCATAGCAGCTTGGTGCAGAGCATCTTCTTGTCTTCTGACCTTGAAGAGCTTCTAGCGTAATACCATGAGAACTTCAGTGCTTCTGCTTCTGATCTCAAGTTCTTCTGATGCTTCAATAGAACATGGTCTGATTCTGCTTGACCATCTTCTGATGTCTTGCCAGAGCATGTTCTGATGTTGCATGCTGAACCTTTTGAGTCAGTGCTTCTTGCGCTTATTTTGTGCATACTCTTTATATATTTCCTAAAATGGAAATTGCATAGGATTAGAGTACCACATTATCTCAAGCAAAATTCATATACATTGTTATCATCAAAACTAAGAATATTGATCAGAACAAATCTTGTTCTAACAGATATGCCTTGTCAAAGTTGGTCGATTTTGGATGGAAAATATGAAGCGAATAATGTTCAAAATGGATATTTTTGCAAATGGGCCTATCTTGTTATGATCCAAACTTGATTATAAGGTTACTAAGAAGCTCCAAACTCAGTCCCACGACTATATGATTTTTATTATAAATTTAGTGAATTTTTATTCATTTAAAACATAATTTAAATCAAAATAAATGAAGGAAATATGCAATATTTGATTTGGTTTTGATTTACAATCAAATCTAACTATCCAAATGCCATATTTTTGGTCCAAATTCGTCCACAAGCTTCAAGGGCAAGAAAAGAGTATTTTTGGAAAGATTTGATAAAAGTTTCAATCAAATATCTTCACATCAATTGGCAATATTTTGGGATGGATTGGAGAGTGTTTTCTGCATAATAATTGACCTAATTCAATGATATATAAATCAACAACAATTGCAGACGCAGGGGGAGGATTTTCTGGCCTCCAAGAGCCAAAACCGGATTCACAAATGCAAAGAAAAAAGGAGATTCGATTTCCAAGTTGCATACAAATTCAGAGCTTTTAAGGGTTTGAATTAGCTTCCTAGGTGTTCATTGAAGCCGTTTGGATCATCACAAGTCATCTCTACCGCCCAGAATCACGAAGACAGGGTCACGGTTTGGCCACGAAATTTTGATTCGATTCTCATTATACAGGCACTATAAATTGATTATGGTTATATATTTGCATTCATAATGATGTTTGTAAGCTTTCTAGTCTGTTTAATTGGTGTTTAAGTGGAGGTGTAGAGATTCACCATTGTTAGGTTTTAGGGCCTCGAATTGGGGTTTCCCATTCTAGGCCGAATTAGACGAAAACAGTGGTACCATCATACTCAGGAGTGGATTTCGGACGGAGCCATGGTCTCCTTTTTCATTTATTGTTGTTATCTTTCATTTTTGAAAAATGCAGAACATGTAGCGACGGCAGCGCCACCATCACTGTAGCCATATCTAAAACAACGGTGGGGGTGAGGAAGACGAAGACGTGTCTTCGTGCGAGTGGAGCAATTTGAATCCCTGGGCCCGCGCGCGCGTTTTTTTTGTCTTTGAAATAGTGGAAATTGTTTGCTTTGTATATTATTTTCATGGATGATTTGGTAAACAGCACATGGGAAACGGCGTGGTGGAAGCGCGTTGTGGTTATTAGGTGAAAGAACCTGGGTTCGATACCCAGGTGAAGCTCTTTATTTTTAGCAAATTTGGTTCTCAGATCCAGTGTATATGGCTCTATGCGCCCCACCATAGGCCTTTCAATCATCACCTTAGGATCGTTCCAACGCTGAATCCAACATACTCAGGACTGGAAGCATATCATGGACCCCCAGAGGATGCCCACATGCAATTAGCGCCCAGGTTTTCTTGTTTTATTTGTTTTTATTGTTTATTTTGTTTTTTTATTATTAGATTTAAATGTTAAATTCAATTAATATTTTTAATAGGATTATTATATAATTAGGATATAATTAATATTAGGACTTCTCCCGATTATTTTAATTACTCGATTTAATTATTTTAATTAAATTTAATTATAAAAATCACTAAAACCCTAGAAAGGTTATCATGTATTAGGGTTTCCCCCATCCCACTAGCCACTTGGCCAAAGTTTTAGGATTTAATTTATTATTCGTTCCGACTAAATCTATTGGTCGCAATGGTTAATAATCAATTAAGTTAATTAATTAAATCCAATAATAAGAATACATCTATTTTGCTAAATGGTTTCAACCAAATCTATGGGTTGCAATGATTAGCATACTCTATTCGTTATCGTGTAATAATCAAACCTATTGATTATGAGGGATAACGATAAATTAATAATTATTCAAAATACATTTTATTTGCTGTTCGTGACGATCGAATCTATCGATAAAATTGGTCGGCAATCCTTCATCTAATCCGTTAACTATGGTGATCAAACCTATTGATCATCACAACTAACGGTAACATATTAAGTCAGGATTGTACGTCCAAATCTTAAAACACTCCTTCAAACTAGGGATTTTCATCACTGCGATAAGGTAACTCAAAATGCCTTGCAAACCACAAAACTCAAAACTATGATAGATAACTCAAAATACCTTCAAACACTTCATATCAAATCTAAGGCGTACAACCCTGCCCGAACTACGTTGACTCTGATTCTCCCTAAGGAGATACGTAGGCACTTGGTAACAAGGCGAGTCCCCTTCCCCAAAACCTCAATTCGTTCAAATCTCACTTTTCTCCCTATTCACTTCTTTAGCTATTAAACCTAATTATTTTAGCCATACACCTTTACTTTAAGATGCAAACCTTAGGAAAGGGTTGAGGGTGCCTAACACCTTCCCTCGACCTGATTATAATAATCTTACCCTAAATCTTTATACTTCGTAGGGTTTCCTATTCGCCCTGGTAGAATAGGTGGCGACTCTAAATCTTAATTTTTAGGGCAGGTTGCTACAGCTGGCGACTCTGCTGGGGAAAACCTAAATGATGATTTATCATGCTCCTATAGGTTTTGGCAGGGTTTAGGTTTTTGGTAAATTATCCAGGTTTTTAGCAAATTTTTAGGGTTTGGCTAATTTGCCAGGGTTAGGGTTTTGGATTAGGATTTAGGGTTTTTTTTCTTTTTTATTTAAATATTTATTTATTTATTTATTTATTTAAAATTTCCATTTACAGTAATTATTTACAACAATTTAAATGAATATTTATTTATTTATTTTAATATTTGTTGTTGTACTGCATTTTTGGGTTTATTTAATTGCTTATTTGTTTTACTGTATATTTCTGTGTTATATATAAATTGCGTTAAAACCTAAGCATGGGAATTATATTTAAGACCAGAGGGGAATTACATCGCCTACGAGTCTTATTATAATTCCACCCAGAGTGGGTTAGATATCCGAAAAGGTCTGATACGAGGCTTGGCCTTGTTGAGGGCTGGACTTGGTATTTAGCTGATCTCTTTGGGAACCTACCCCTAAAACTCGAACCTCATGGATGAATGAGTTGTTCTAAAATCCAAAGAGACAAAAAGTCTCGGCGGCTACGAGCGACCCCATGAGACCTTCTAGAACATACCAATGGGAAGGGTAGGCACCCTAAGCCGTTACGTTGAACCTATGAACCTATGGCTTATGTGCTTATGTGCTTATTATATGTGTGCAATTTATATACTGGGAATGTCTTGCGTTTTAATTTTGCAGGAATTCCTACGCGTTCCCTGGCCTGCAGGGACTCTATTTCCCAAACCATGTCCTTCCCACGAAGGACACCTCCATTTATGCACGTCAATTGGCCTCTCGATGGCCATGAGACCTAGTGACTGTCTTGAACAGTCACCCCACGCCAACATCTACGCACTCCCTAGCCTGTAGGGAGTTTCTTTTTATATCTTTGTATTTTTACACCTACGTGTCCTTCCCACGAAGGACATCTTCGTTTACGCACGTCAATTGGCCTCTCAATGGCCATGAGATCCAGTGACTGTCTTGAACGGTCACTCGTGCTTACGTCTATGCATTCCCTAGCCTGTAGGGATTCTATTTATAAAATCACATCCTTCGTACGAAGGGCATCTTCGTTAGCATACGTCAGTTGGCCTCTCGATGGCCATGATATCTAGTGACTGTCTTGAACGGTCACCTCATGCTTGCTCCTACGAACTCCCTAGCCGGTAGGGATTTTTCTTTTATGTCCATGTGTTTTTACGATGACTTCGTCCTTCCCCTGAAGGACGTCCCCATTACCGCACGTCTATTGGCCTCTCGATGGCCATTAGATCTAGTGACTGTCTTGAACGGTCACCCCGTGCTTATTCCCGCGCACCCTCCAACTTGTAGGGTTTGGATTTCCATTTATGTATCTTCAATCCCTAGCCTGTAGAGATTTCACTTTGTTCGATATCGTCCTTAGATAGGTTGTGTTCCGCACAGAGAACCTTCAGACGGGGACAACTTCATTGGTACACGTCGAACGGCCTCTCGATGGCCATAAGATTTGGTGATTGTCTTTAACGGTCACCAGCCGCTACCTTCTACATACTCCCTAATCTAAGGGATTTCTATTGGCGTGTCATGACATCTAACTTTCAAGGATTTTGCTAGGGTCTAATGCTACCCCAAAATCCGCATAGGCTATCCTTAGGATTATATATGTCGCACGTCTGTATTGCATATAAGGAGTCATAGCATACAAAAAAGGGGAGTCTTTTGCATGCATTTGCATTTTCATGCATTTATACATTTACATTCGCATCTCCGCCCGCATCCACACTTTCCGTGCTAGCCGATCTCCCGAGACTCATGGAGAAAAATCAAAGGATCATAAACTATGGATAAAGGAGGATAAAATATCGAGAATGATCTTGGTCTTATTATAGAAAAAAAGATGTATTTCACCATGCCAGCCGCATGTCCATGCCTTGTCGTAACGGGATTGTAAATACAACCAAGGTTATCGTCGAGCAAGGATTAGTTCAACAAAGAAGCTCCCGCATGGATACACTCAAGGGGTATCCAGTCATAAAGGGGTTCATCTTAGAACATAGCAAACATTACAAGGACACTCTACGATAACTTGAGGGGCAAGGGTTTGTCCAACTGGGGGCAATATCCTGAACAAAGATGCATAACTACGATGGAGGGAAGGCGACATATGTTAACTCCCCACCAATGGACAAAAGGGTCAAAGGTGTTCTTTATCAATCTACGAATTCTGAAGGTTGTGAATGGTGTGATACTATGCTTAGAAAAAGCAAAAGAGGTTCAGTCAAAGGAAACTCATGAAGTTTTGAAACGACGAAAACCCACTGATCGGTCACCAAATTTCACTTATACTTCGCAAATTATTTAGTAAAAATCGGTCATTTCGGTAACACTGTGAATGGTTTATTCGTTGTTTTAAGTAGTTATTTCATGCTTTGTTAATCTAATTGTTAGTGGTAATTTTTAGTAGAATAGTTACTTTTGATCACTTTGTTGGTAGTTATTGGTTATTTCAGGTGTAAGGAAGAATCGCCGAAAAAATGGGACGAGAACAGAAGAAAACGAAGTCAAAAAGGCAAAGAAAGTAGCTGACGCAGGGGCCAGTGTCGTGGGACATGGCCATGTCAGCTGAAAAAGAATAAAAAGAGCTGTTGGGAGCAAACAGAGGCTGACACGGGCGCTAGTGTCGTGGGACACGGTCGTGTCAGCTGTTGCGGCCATAAATTGTTTTTTTAGCTGTTTCATTATTTCAAGTCTCATTAAGGGCGTTTTCGACTTTTTACATGAATGGAATGTAACCTAACACTACTTAGTCCTAGTTTGAAAGTTTTTTGATTATCTTGGATCATATTGAAGAACTTTACGGTGAAGAAGAGAAGCTATCAAGGGTTTCGGAGAACGGAGATTTTCAACGACAATCGCAATTGAAGATCAAAGCTTTCCCTAATTTTTGTAAAGTTTATCATCTCTATTTTTAATTCTTCGAATATTATTATGAGTAGCTAAACCCCCCAATGCTAGGGGGTGTCCCTGAATTGCCATTGTTATGAACTAATTTTCTATCAATTTATGTTATTCAAGTTTTAATGAGTTTATCTTCATTGTGCAAAGTTTTTAATGCCTTTTCTATCGGACAAATAGTTTTCGGATTTACGGTTGAGGTTTAGCTCGGACAAACCACTCAACGCATTTTGCACAATAATACTTCGGTAAAAATTGCTTAGGAATGAGGATTTAACCGTAGTAGCCGTTTAATTCTTGATATTCATCATTATCGTACTTGTTGTTATCATTAATAGCTAAGGAATTAGGATTAAAGATAAACACCAAAGGTTTTCCGTTAAGGAATTAAGGAAAACAACTCTTGAGATTCGGTAGTAGCTCATTATAACTATATTTCATAAATTGGGGAATAAAGTTCATTGCGCGGCAATTTATACACCTAACCTAGCATGCTTTCTTATATTTTCAAGAACCGTTATTTTACTTTTGTTTTAATTAGTTATAATTTATATAATTTCTCTACAAACCAACAAACCCCATGATATTTTGTTCAATTGAATAATTGTAAAACTTGTATTTCCTACGCAGTCCGCGAGTTCGATACTGGGTATAAACCTCTATTTGAAACTACATCGGTGAAAAATAGTACACTTGCTAATTTTCCGATCAAGTTTTTGGCGCCGTTGCCGGGGAATGCCAAAATATAAGTTTAATAATAATTCAATTGGATTTTTGTTGCTCTGCAACTAAAATTTTAATTTTAATTTTCTGTTGTTTTATTTGCTCACTACTAATAATTGTCTAATCTTTTTATGCGAGGTAAGGCCTCAGCAGAATTTCTTTTTGACGCAGAACCAGAACGATCGTTGCGAGCTAGACTTCGAAAAGCAAGGCAAGAGAGACTGGAAGCGATAAAAGAAAATCTGACAGCTTCGGAATCTGATAACGAAGATACTTTTTCTGTTCATTCTGAGCACTCGGATTCGGAGGCTAAAACTATGGCAGCTCCAGTAGAAAGACTGTTAGGTGATTATGGTGGAGCAAATGCACCAACCGGCCGGATGACAATAGTGAATCAACCGGTCGATGTTGCCCACTTTCAGTTGCACCCGGCAACCATACGACAACTTGAGAAGAAACCTTTCTCTAGAAGAATTAATGAAGATGCCAACAAGCACTTACAAAGGTTTCTCACTATGACTACGTCGTTGAAAATAGAGGGACATTCTGAAGAGGCAAAGAAACTAGTGATGTTTCCGTTCACTTTGTCAGATGATGCTGAAGAGTGGTTCTACTCTTTACCTGCTGGAAGTATCACCACTTGGCAACAAATGGAGACAACATTTTTAAATGAGTATTTCCCTGCTTCTGTGTATATCCGCAAAAGATATGACATAGTAAATTTTAAACAGAAGGAAGGAGAATCACTCGGAGATGCATATAAGAGGTTCAAACGGTTGTTGGTTGCATGTCCCACTCATAACATGGATGTGACTGAACAAATGCATAATTTTGTGAATGGTCTTAAGCTGAAGACGAAGCAACTTATTGACACAGCTGCTGGTGGCTCAACAAACTTCAAAACAGCCACTGAGATAAAGAAGATCATTGATGCTATCACGGCAAATGAACATTTGGAGTTATATGACCGCAGTGTTAATCAGTCGGAAGGGTTAGTCGATTTGAAATTGTCAAACCAAGTTGTTAAGATGGAAGATCAAATTGCAGCTGAAGTTGAACGAAGACTGAAACAAATGGCCCTTGAAAAGCAAACTGTAGCACAGGTTCAACCAGCTCAGCCGGTTCAAGCGGTAAATTGTGATATTTGTGGAGGACCTCATTTTGCCATGTATTGTGTGGCAACAGCTCAACAGGTGGAGGAAATCAATTTTTTGAAGCAGAACAACACCTATTCCAATACTTACAATCCGGGATGGAAAAATCATCCGAATTTCTCCTGGAAATATCAACAAGGGAATGTTCCTAAACAAGGAGCTGTGTCATATCAAAGTCTACCACAACAACAACAATATCGACCACCGCAACAACCATATCAACAACCGTATCAACAAACGCAACAACAATTTCAGCAACAGGGACCAAGAAAAGCGGACTGGGAGATCGCCATTGAAAAGATGGCCACTCAAAGTTCCCAATTTCAAGAAGAAACAAGAAGTAATTTTCGGAACACCGGTGCATCGATTAAGAATCTTGAAATTCAGATGAGTTAAATTGCACAACAAATGGCAAACCCTCAGCAGTCAGGTGCTCTACCTAGTGCCACGGTTACAAATCCTAAAGATCATACTAATGTGAGTGCTATAAGCACTAGGAGTGGTAAAGCCAAAGAAGTTGTGGAGGAAAATGCTGAAGAAGAAGAGCCGTTGCTTGAAGTTGATGTGGAAATAAAGGAAAATGAGGTAGAAGCTGAGGATGTGGTTATATCAGAACCGGTGACGAAAGGGAAGATTATTGAGCCAAAACTGGCCGTTAAACTTCCTTTTCCCACTAGAAATAAAAAAAAAGGGCAGCATGAGAAGAATTTTGAAAAATTCTTGGAGATGTTCAAGAAACTTGAATTAAATATTCCATTCCTAGAGGCGTTGGAGCAAATGCCTACCTATGCCAAGTTCATGAAGGATATTATATCCAAGAAAAGGACCATCGATCGTGATCCGATTATTCTAACCGAAACTTGTAGTGCTATTTTGCAGGGTATGAAGATTCCGGTGAAGAAGAAGGATCGAGGTTTTGTGACTATTCCTTGTACCATTGGGGATAGATCTTTCAAAAAAGCCCTTATTGATTTGGGAGCAAGTGTGAGTCTTATGCCGCTGTCCATTTACAAGAGATTGGGGATAGGTAAAGTGCAAGATACAAGAATGACACTCCAATTTGCTGACCATTCTGTGAAGAGACCATACGGGATCGTAGAAGATGTTCTTGTTAAAATTGACAAATTTGTGTTCCCGGTGGACTTTGTTATTTTAGAGATGCCGGAAGATGAAGAGATCCCAATCATTTTGGGAAGACGATTCTTAGAAACCGGAAGATGTTTGATAGACATAGAAGAAGGCACAATGACTCTGAAGGTTTATGATGAAGAGTTAAAAATTGATGTGCGAAACACCATGAAATACAAAGATGATGTTGCCACTAGTCAACACATTGAGGTGATTGATCAAATATATGCAAATGAAAAGTCCTTGGAAACACAAAAATTACCTTTGGACAAAGTGTTGAGTTTATCAATTTTTGATGAAGAGGACGCGGTTGATGAAAAAGAGGTGGAAGTGGTAGCCATGATGGAAGCAACACCAATCTTTAAAAGTTCTAGACCAAACCGATGGGAAGATCTTAGGCAACCATTGGTGGAGGAAAAGAAAGATGAACCGAAGAAAGGGGCTGAATTGAAACAACTGCCGGAAAACCTGAAGTATGTCTTTTTAGACACCGAAAGTAGGTGTCCGGCGATCATAAGTTCCCGCCTTGAAAGTCTTCAAGAGAATAAGCTCGTGGAAGTGCTGAAAAAGCATAAAGGTGCTATGGGATGGTCTATTGAAGATTTAAAAGGTATTAGTCCTACGGTGTGCATGCATAAAATTCTCATGGAAGATGATCACAAACCGGTAGTTCAACCCCAAAGGCGGCTCAATCCAGTGATGAAAGAAGTAGTCAGAAAAGAAGTTGTGAAATTATTAGATGCAGGGATGATCTACCCCATATCTGATAGTGCTTGGGTGAGTCTGGTTCATGTGGTACCGAAGAAGGGAGGAACGACAGTGATTAAGAATGAAAAAAATGAGTTGATTCCTACACGGACGGTATTAGGGTGGAGAGTTTGCATCGACTACAGAAGATTGAATTTAGCGACAAGAAAGGATCACTTCCCGCTACCTTTTATTGACCAAATGTTGGAAAGGTTAGCAGGGCATGATTACTATTGTTTCCTCGATGGTTACTCGGGGTATAATCAGATTGCGGTTGCACCAGAAGATCAAGAGAAGACAGCCTTTACATGCCCGTTTGGTATTTTTGCCTACCGAAGGATGCCCTTCGGGTTATGTAATGCTCCTGCCACATTTCAGAGATGCATGCAAGCCATCTTCGATGATATGCTTGAGAAGCATATGGAGGTTTTCATGGACGACTTCTCGGTTTTCAGTAAGTCATTTGATAGCTGTTTAACTAACCTTGCTTTTGTTTTAGAAAGATGTCAACAGACAAATTTGATCCTCAATTGGGAGAAGTGTCACTTCATGGTGCGTGAAGGTATAGTTTTGGGTCACAAAATTTCCCACAAAGGGATCGAGGTAGATCAAGCGAAGATCGAAGTTATATCAAAGCTACCACCACCAATGAATGAAAAAGGTATCCGATGTTTCTTGGGACATGCGGGATTTTACCGTAGGTTCATTAGAGACTTCTCTAAAATAGCAAAACCCTTAACTACTCTTTTGGTTAAGGATAAGGTTTTTAATTTTGATAATGAGTGTGCCGTAGCATTTGAAACTATCAAGAAAAAATTAGTTTCGGCACCAATTGTTGTGGCCCCAGATTGGTCTCTACCTTTTGAGATCATGTGTGATGCAAGTGACATTGCAATAGGGGCAGTCTTAGGACAGCGGAGAGAAAAATTATTGCATGTTATTTACTACGCTAGTCATGTTTTGAACCCTGCACAGATGAACTATGCAACAACCGAAAAAGAGTTGCTAGCAGTTGTGTATGCCTTTGATAAATTCAGGCAATATTTGTTGGGTTCTAGAGTCATTGTTTACACTGACCATGCTGCTTTGAAGTATCTTTTTGCCAAACAGGACTCTAAGCCAAGACTTCTCAGATGGATCTTACTCCTTCAGGAGTTTGATGTGGAAATTCGTGACAAGAAAGGGTGTGAAAACACTGTGGCGGATCACCTTTCTCGAATGTCGCCCATTGAGGAAACAGAAGAGAAGCGGCCAATAAAGGATGAGTTCGCAGATGAACACATCCTCGCTGTTATTGGTGTACCTTGGTTCGCTGACTATGCAAACTATCTGGTAGGTGGGGTGATTCCCGATGATTTTGGTTCTAACCGAAAGAAGAAGTTTTTGCATGATTGCAGGTTCTACTTGTGGGATGATCCATTCTTATACAAGAAAGGACTAGACGGGCTGGTTAGAAGATGTGTTCCAGAGGAAGAGCAACGAGATGTGTTAAAAGCTTGTCACGACTCAGAATATGGAGGACATTTTAGTGGAGATAGAACTATAGCAAAAGTCCTTCAGTCAGGGTTATATTGGCCCTCGTTGTTCAAAGATGCCCAAGAGATAATCAAAGAGTGCGACAAGTGCCAAAGAACTGGGAACATTTCGAAAAAGAATCAGATGCCTCAAAATGCCATGCTGGAAGTAGAACTTTTTGATGTATGGGGAATCGATTTCATGGGTCCATTTCCACCATCTTTTGGAAAGAATTATATATTGGTGGCGGTGGATTATGTATCGAAGTGGGTTGAAGCAGTTGCATTACCAACCAATGATGCGAAAGTGGTGGTAAAATTTCTGAAGGAAAATATCTTCGCAAGGTTTGGAGTGCCAAGAGCTCTCATAAGTGATGAAGGAACGTGTAACACGGTGAACTGACTTTTTATCGATCGAAATGTCGCGGTAAGCAAGAGTCGCCACCGTCTTTTATTTTATCCAAACAAATTCAGAAAGGCAAAAAGAAACAGAAAAAAAACCTTTTTAAAGAAATCTAAGTTCGGGGGGTAATTTATGCAAAGGGAAGGTGTAAGGCACCCTTTGCATCCATGGTTTTCCATGGGCTCTTAATTGCTTTGCTTGCTCGTTTGTTTAGAAAATGTAGATGAAAGAGATAGGGACTTTAGCTTGTGAATAAGCGTTGCCCTTTTGAAAAATTATGAGAAAGAATATAATGAAAGTTTGAGCATTGCAAGGCAATTAGGGGCAATTACCTTAAACTCAGATGATAGGTCTCTTTTTAGCCTTTCAGAATGAAAGGGTCTATCCTTGCCATAAGAGGGCAGGAAACCTTTCGTTTGGAGGTTGAAGGGTCATCGAAGCATCCTTTGCCATAAGACTGTCCCATGCCATAGAGGGGCAGGTAGTCTAAGGCAAGGATCAGAATAAGCCATTTTCGTTAGGCAACCAGAAGATACCTCAGCCTTTTTCGTAGGTAACATCCGAGGGTCGAGGTCATTTGTGTATCGAAGGCAGCATCATTAGGGTCGTATGACCTTTTAATTATCGAGGCAACATGGCTGAGGTATCCTCGAATTCGAGGGACGTGGCTTATTCTGCAAAAACACAAAGGCAACAGGCAACAAGGCAACAGGCAACAGGCAACAGAGAGGTTACCCCAAAAGGGTGCGTGTGTGCAACAATCACGTGTGGTTAATTCAATATATTATCTTGTGTTTAGTTATTCTAATCGATTTAGAGTTGCACTCCCTATTTTACTAACCACACAGTACGTAACAATATAAAGCAGTAAAGGGGCGGGAAGTTGTAACCAGTGGATCCCTTATCGGGTTTGATACAAGTAATAATAAAAGAAATAATAAAAGGGGTAAAATTTTAGGGTTACCAAACTCGTGGCTTTGGCAATCCACAAACCCTGAAAGAAAGAAAATAAAAACTGGGTAAGTGTATGGCTAATTCGAAGGTTAATATTTCTGACCCTAAAACAAGAAGATCGAGACAATAAACTAAAAATGAGTAAGTAAATGAGAGATACTTAGCTTTTTGCATTTGCCTGACAGGGTTGAGGGCAAGGGTTTGCCAGAAACGTTGACTCTGATCATTAGAATAGACAAAGAACAGACAAGGCGTGAGTGTATTATTAATTCGAAGATAATCAGGATTAACTTAAATAAAAGGAAAGAAAAATAAGTTAATAGTGAATAAATAGAGAACACTTAGCTTTGATTCGAATTTGATCTGATATGGTTAGAGTAGGAGGAAACCTCGGAGGTAACCCTGAAAAGACAAGGCAGAACGAGAAGTGAACGCAAGGCAAACCCTACAAATAAACCAATATAAATAAAATTTTAATTGAATAAATTACTTAACTTTTGAGGTTTGTGGAAGGCGCGCACTCGGGGCGAATCATATGGCTAACCCTGCTTATGCACAAAAGAAGATGAAAAATCAGCGTATGGCATGATCTCGTAAACCCTGATTAGGGTACGAATTTAAATAAAATAAGAAAACAAATGATTTAATTAATTATTGGTCCCGCGACCTAATTAATTAAATCGGAGTAAAATAATTTAATCGGGAACAGAATATATTTTTGAAAAATTTTTTAGAATTAAAATAAAATAAATATGAATTTTTAAGGATTTTCAAATATGAAATAAAATAATAAGGATTAAATAAATATGTAAAAAGAATATATAAATATAATAAATAATAAAAATATTATAATAATATATATATGTAACAAAAGAAAATAAATGTTTTATTATTAGTTATAAAAAAGAAAATATTAAAAGTGATGTATGTATATATATATAAAATAATAAAAAGCAATATATAATAATTAGAAAACAATTTATGCAATTAAAAAGAAAAAAAAATTGGAACTTATCGTTTGTAATCCAGTGCTGCTCACACGCGTGGTTCACGGTACACCTGCAGGGTCTGGCTCGTTGGATGCGTTTGGATGAAAGACTAAGGGCTGAGATCTTGAAGGAGCATGGTAAGGCGTGCGTCTTAATCCACTGGATCTCCCAGGATTTGAAGAAAACGCGCGCGCGAAACTGGCCAATGGGGAGGTGACGCGTCGTCGTCTTCAACCTCTAGCCAGAGTTTTAACAACGTTTTTCTCCAAAAGCGCTATAAAAGGTCTCCCTCCTGTACCTGAAAAATAGCGAATAGACCCAAACGCACATAGAAATCTTTCGCGAGGGTCCCAAAACGTTCGTAGGACTCTCACGAACCTAATGATGGTTTCAATTTAACCAACAAATACCTGTGTCAAAAAACCCCAAATCGATTCCGAAAACCCTAATATGGCAATACGTTCATGAAGGCATTATAACTTACCAAACTATCCAGAAACGATAAACAGATCAAGATAAGTAAGAATATGCAATTAGATTTGAGTATGCATGCGTGCATATACAGGATTGAGTCAGTTTACGAATTGGTCAAGAATGACTTACAGTGCCTGATTCGTGTGGTTTTGTGACTCGAAAACGATTGGGAATCGTTTGTTGATGCTCCAGGAATGATTCTCGATCACTTGCAACACTTGAATTGCTTTAAATCTCAGAATTGAAGATTTAGTTTTTTGAGGAATTTTGAGTTCGGGTTAGGTATGCTCTGGCTGCAGATTTCTTCCCCTTGTGCTATGGACTTGATCAGTATATATATGTGAACGTTTAGGGTTGATAAAATTGAAGAGGATCCATGTGAATCTTGAGTTGCAAGTTTTAGAAAATTTGATTGGAAAAAATCTATGGAATCCTTCCAAATTTGGCCAACATTTGATTTTATCACTCCATACATCAAGTGCACGAAATTATATTGGATATGGGGCATAATTAGATTTGGTCTTTGTAAGCACTTGAATCAAATATTTGATTTTTCCTTAATTTATTTGATTTTAATCCTTTTAAAAATAGATTTAAAAATCATAATAAATCAAATAAGTTATATAATTTCGTGGGAAAAGGATTATGGGCCCTCAATGTCATGAGGAACAAGTTTGGATCTCAAAAGCTTAGGCCCATTAGCAAAAAATTTCAAGTTCCTTCTTATTTTCCTCTCCAAAATAGCCCAATTTTGCCAAGGTGTATCTCCCTCAATTTTTGAGGTATGGAGGTGTTCTAGGACTTTTTAGAAACCTTAGAGAGTCCTCTAACCAGTGTCTTTGGTCTCATATCAAAATTATTTTCCATGCTCATTTTATATCCTTTTGAAAAAAATGTCTTTTTGTTGACTTTTGAAAAGGACCTATAATGTTTTGGTCCATATCTTTCGAATGAAGCATTTTTAGACTTGGCGTGTGAGACACAAATTTGTAGAGAGTTGAATTTCCTTCAAAATGAGCTTTGGATGGAAAATTTCTGATGTTCCATGTGAGAGTTATGGCTGGTCAAAGTTCAGTTGACTTTTCCTATACAAAACCCTAATTTAGAAACTTTTTGATTTGTTGATTTCTGATCTTTTCTTGATGAACCATGATCAATTCCTGATCAAATGGTGAATGATATTTCATTATGAAGATTTTGACAAAAAATCAGGAGTTTTGACTTTACTTTGACCACAGTTGACTTTATAGGTCAACTAGTCGACTGTTGACTTGATATTTGTCATGGAGATGATGTGGGATACCTTGAGTCATATGAAATGCTTTGGAGCCATTGATTCACTGATTTCCCTTTGAATAAGTCAAACCCTAGCCTTAGGGCCTTGTGTAGGAGAGTGTGTCTAGGAGCTTTGTGTATTGATTTGAATGGGCAAATTTTGGGGTATGACAGCTGCCCCTGTTCAATTATCTTAAACCTGAAGATGTAGAGTGGTTTGTGTGCCAGTCGGTATCTGAAGGTGGAAGATGATTGAACACTAGAATACCAAGAAATTTGCCCTATTTGAAGTAGGGATTTTTGTCGGAGATGGGCTTTAAAGATGCCATCCGATAGTTGAAGTTTGAGAAATGTCGTTTGCGCGTTGATCGTGTCATTACCGTTCGTAGTAAATGAATTAGATCTTTTGGAGAGATAATCGTGTCTACATCGTTCGTGATGATAGAATTAGATTCTTTAAAGGTCGATCGTGTCAGCACCGTTCGTAGTAACTGAATTAGATCTTGGAGAGATAATCGTGTCTACATCGTTCGTGATGATAGAATTAGATTCTCTTGTCGTGTCAGCACTGTTCGTAGTAACTGAATTAGACTGGGAAGGTCAATGATCGTGTCTACACCGTTCGTGATAATAGAATTAGACCACTGAGAGTTGATCGTGTCAGTACCGTTCGTAGTATCTGAATTAGATCTTCTGTCGTGTCAGTACCGTTCGTAGTAGCTGAATTAGACTGAGAAGGTCAGTGATCGTGTCTACACCGTTCGTGATGATAGAATTAGATCTCTGAGAGTTGACCGTGTCAGTACCGTTCGTGGTAGCTGAATTAGATCTTGAAAATGATCGTGTCATTACCGTTCGTGGTAGATGAATTAGACCTTGGAAAGTTGGAGTTTTCGTTCGTTTGTCTGTACCTGTATTCTGCAAAGGGTAAGATTAAATTTATGCAATGTCATGATGCATGGATTACATAATGAGTCTCTCAAAATAAATGAGAAGCTTTGCATGTTATGTATGAGTTTTTATGAGGTAATGCGTGCAATGTATGAATATGTTTATGACATATGATATGTGAATATGATTTATGTTGTCTTGATTGAGAAAATAAATCTCTATGTCTTCGTGATTTTGATGTTTGATCTTATTTGGAGATGCTCAGCTGGGAATTTATGATTTCTGCTTGGAGATGATCAGTGACTTGATGTTCCCTGATTGGTGATAAAGATATTGATAAATCATGTTGGAGGAGAGCGACAATGTTGAAGATGTAAACTCTGTTGGGCCGCCATGTCTTTATCGGGAGTGTTTGAAGATATCTTCTTAATGATTACTCTGTGGGGATATGACCTTGTGAACCCGGCTTTGTGAGGAGACATGGGTGAAAGTTGCCCCCAGTATTATAGTAACTATTACTTGATTTAGGACACGTCACTTAAAATGTCAAACTGGACTTGTATAGATTTGCCCCAGTTAACAGGAACTTTGGAAAGATTCGCCTTGCGAGGACTTCATAAGGTGTGCACTTTAGGAGACATGCCCCTAGTAATCATATGCTCAATATGATGTCCTATGTTGGTTGAGAAGTAGCTTCAGATCTTCTTGGATGCGTGCCCCTGATTATTTTGGCATCCTTGAGAGATTCTCGGAAACTTGACTTGATTGCCCCAGATTGTTTGGACAAATAGTTTGAAACCCACTTGAGGTGTATGCCTTTGATTGTTTGGCTTTTGAGAGATTCTTATAATCTTGACTGGATTGCCCCAGATTGATTGGGCAAAGCATGCCATGCCCCTTGTATACGTACGAGACATTGCTTCTCGGAGTAATCTTGTCTGTTGGGATAACTTTTAGTCATTAGTTGTATCATGTGCAAGTTCTTTCTGATGCTAGCATTTGAAATTATGTAGCAGAATATGTTTAATAATGTATTCATGAGATGCAATGCATACGTTTGTCTTGGGTTTATGGAAACACATTAAAACAAGAGATGTAAAAGCGTGATATTTGTAAAAACGTGATGTTTGTAACAATGTGATGTTTGTAAAAACAAGATGTCAACTCAACATTTGTAGTAAACCTTAAGGAGTCGGGATACCCTTGTTGTGACAATATGCTTTCGAACTAACCATGCTTCAGTTAGGACTTTCAAGGGTTGTAGCGTGGCTTGGTTCACGGTTTAAGAAACAAAGGATAAAGGCTCAAAATTTGATTGTACCCACCCCTCTTTGTGATGTTCTTCAGTCCTAAGCTCAGTTAATTCAACTTATGCATTCAGGTTCCGAGAGACTTTTGGATTTGCACCTTTGATAATGATGATGGTTCACAAGCAAAGAGAACTTTTGAGATGGCAGTCACTTCTTCCTCTTGGTAGTCACAACATTGTGTTGTTCAGGAATTTATTGGCTTCTCTTTTTTTTCATTTTTTTGATATCCCTAACTTTTGCCTGAACTGTCTATTTTGAGCTTACAGTCAGCGGGATGCCTTGATTTTGCCTAAGTCATCTTTTGATTTTTGACTTAGCAGGCTTTTCTTTGTATATATGTTTTTTCATTTTTTTTTCTTTTTTGAAAGGTATTGACTGCCTTGCTTAATGATTGATGAACCATCATTGGCTTTTGATTGACATCTCTAACACTTCTTTGATGTGTACGGATGAACGCTTGTGATTGAAACCTTTGTTGAAAGGTGTACAGGGTGATTCTCTTAAAATAGAATGCACAGCCAAAATAACTGAGAACTACCCTGCCCCAGGTTAAAAATGCGGGTGTTTCGTACAAAAAGAAACTTCTACTCCTTAGGCTCAATGGGGTTGACGAGGGATTACCATCCTTATATCTCCACTGTTTAGGAGTTGAAACAATGCCTGTACATCGTCAGCATAGTCCGTTCAAAAGCATATTGTATGAGGTTGCGGTATCATTTTTGTCATCCTCCCTCAAAAGGTATACAACTTTAGCAGGAGTTGAGTATCACAAAAACATATGCAGAATAAAGACATAATTTAAAATGAGTGATAACGAAATAATTTATTCAAGACAAATACATGCAATGCACTGATGATGATTATTAAAACAAATAATGTCTATCATAATTTGAATGTTTAAACAAACAGAATAGAAATTGCAAATGAAAGTAAATCTAATGATCTAAAGTTCATCCACTATGACATTAATCATTCTTGTCGTGATTGTGCCTGGGAGCAGGGATCACTATAGGAGTCTAGGGATGAGGGAATTCAATTTCACCAGCATCGATCATGTCTTGAATCTTGTTCTTCAATGGCCAACAATCATTTGTATCATGTCCAGGGCTATTGGAGTGGTATGCGCACCTCGCATTGGGCTTATAGTTGGGAGCGGAAGTGTTGGGCTTTACAGGAGGACCCCTCACAGTGATCAAGTTTGCTTTCAACAAATGTTGTAATGCCTGAGCCAGTGACATGTTGATCTTTGTAAACTGGAGTTTAGATGTATTTGACTTGCGTCTTTGTTGCGGAGCTAATGTAGAGGTCAGAATTGTCCCCACAAATTGGTTGGGTTCATTATGATCTTTCTGGTCGTACACAACGTGAGGTTCCTCAGGAGACTGGCAGTCAATGATTTTGTCATCGATTAAGTCTTGGATCTTATTCTTCAGTGTCCAACAGTTATTAGTGTCATGTCCAGGACTATCAGAGTGATAGGCACACCTTGCATTAGGATTATAACGAGAAGAGGAAGTACTAGGATTCCTCGGAGGGTCCTTCAAAGTGATTAGCCCTTTCTTCAGCAATTGTTGCAACGCTTCGGCCAGAGTCATATTGATCTTTGCGAATTGGCGCTTAGGTATATCTGACTCGTGTCTTTGTTGTTGAACTGGTGTAGAGATTAGAATTGTCCCCACAGTTTGGTTGTGTTCATTGCGACCTTTCCGATTGTGCACAACATTAGTCAAGTGGAGTCCCTCAGGTGAATTGAAGTAAATGATCTTTTCATCGATTTAAGTCTTGAATCTCGTGCTTTAATTGCCAACAATCCTTTGTATCATGACCAGGACTATTTGGATGATAAGCGCAACTCGCATGGTACTTATACCCAGGAGTGGGGTTAGTAGGAAATGAATATGGAGGTAACAGAGTTATCAGGTTCTGATTGAGCAGTTGTCGGAGAACTTGAGACAACGGTATATGTAATGGAGTAAAGGACCTCTTAGGCTTGGATCTCTGATTATCTTGACCACCTTGATGCTTATATTGATTCTTCTCTTTCTCTATCAGAAGTGCCTTCAATTCTTCTTGCCCCTTGGCCAAGTGAAAAATTATTGTATGGAACTGATTATTCTGAGCCTGAAGATTTTTGACTGATTGCTCGAGATTCACGATGCGTGGATGAACAGCGAGGAGGTGAGAAACTTGTGGTAAGAAACCTGTCATGTGATGTTATGAATGCAAATGCAATACTATCAAGGATCTTTAGGCATTTAGTTAGCGACATTAGAATGATTTGGTCGCGTCTTTGTCTGAAGAAATCTGAATTTTGTCTTTAAACGTCTTTCTTTGAGAATCAAGCTCACCATATCGAGTGGGTCATCGCCTCCGATTCGGGATACCTATAAATTTGAAGGTACGTGGCCAGAGGAAAATAAATCCTCTTGCCCCTTGCTAAGTACTGAGTCTTTGAATTGGAAGGCATGTGACTAGAAGAAAATAAATCCTCTTGCCCCTTGATTAGGACATCAACCTTTGATAGAGGTACCTGAAATTGTGCGCCCTAAATCCCTAAGATCCTTGAAAGGGTTAGTTAAATCATGTTATGCTTATGATGTCATGATGTCATGATGTTATGCGAATGAAGTTCATTTGGCATAGTGTGAGATAGTAAGGACAAACAAGTCCTTTTAACAAAACCTGCAAGGAAATGAAGGTTAGTAGTAAACACAATAAGTCACACAAGTCACGCAAGTCACACAAGTCACACAATTTTTGGCTTAAGGCTTGCATGGAGTCCGATCAGGTGTCCTTCCCCAGGGTATTTCTATGGATAAGGAGTTTTCAGCAACGGGTTCTACCAAGTGACTCAGAATTGTCAGCCCCCTCTAAAGCACCCTCGAACATGGTACATGCATACCATGCAATGATACTTTGAGAAAGAACCTATCTGAGTTGTAGTATCGGGTAGCGACCATAACTTGGCATGCACCAAGAATAGCCCTCCCACTACGTTCCTAAAAGCCAGGATGGGTTAAGGGTAACTAAAGGTCCTTGAGCTCCGACGCACCCAAAGATACATGCATAAACCTCTCTCATGCAAAAGAGGTACACAATAACCAGTGGAGGCCTAACTCAAGCGTGAACTTCATTTTGACCAACCCCAAGCATGCACAAGGGGGGTCTCCATGACTATGCCACTTCCTATCTTAGATGTACTTGAATCCGGGAATAGGATTCGTCCTTCAGTTAATTCCCAAAACGCCCCTGAAAAATAAAACAAACAAAGCAAACAATAGAAAACATTTAAAATGAATCATAAACTTTTAAGGTAACCCCTCTTAATCGAAATCCCCAGCAGAGTCGCCAGTTCTGTAACACGGTGAACTGACTTTTTATCGATCGAAATGTCGCGGTAAGCAAGAGTCGCCACCGTCTTTTATTTTATCCAAACAAATTCAGAAAGGCAAAAAGAAACAGAAAAAAAAACCTTTTTAAAGAAATCTAAGTTCGGGGGGTAATTTATGCAAAGGGAAGGTGTAAGGCACCCTTTGCATCCATGGTTTTCCATGGGCTCTTAATTGCTTTGCTTGCTCGTTTGTTTAGAAAATGTAGATGAAAGAGATAGGGACTTTAGCTTGTGAATAAGCGTTGCCCTTTTGAAAAATTATGAGAAAGAATATAATGAAAGTTTGAGCATTGCAAGGCAATTAGGGGCAATTACCTTAAACTCAGATGATAGGTCTCTTTTTAGCCTTTCAGAATGAAAGGGTCTATCCTTGCCATAAGAGGGCAGGAAACCTTTCGTTTGGAGGTTGAAGGGTCATCGAAGCATCCTTTGCCATAAGACTGTCCCATGCCATAGAGGGGCAGGTAGTCTAAGGCAAGGATCAGAATAAGCCATTTTCGTTAGGCAACCAGAAGATACCTCAGCCTTTTTCGTAGGCAACATCCGAGGGTCGAGGTCATTTGTGTATCGAAGGCAGCATCATTAGGGTCGTATGACCTTTTAATTATCGAGGCAACATGGCTGAGGTATCCTCGAATTCGAGGGACGTGGCTTATTCTGCAAAAACACAAAGGCAACAGGCAACAAGGCAACAGGCAACAGGCAACAGAGAGGTTACCCCAAAAGGGTGCGTGTGTGCAACAATCACGTGTGGTTAATTCAATATATTATCTTGTGTTTAGTTATTCTAATCGATTTAGAGTTGCACTCCCTATTTTACTAACCACACAGTACGTAACAATATAAAGCAGTAAAGGGGCGGGAAGTTGTAACCAGTGGATCCCTTATCGGGTTTGATACAAGTAATAATAAAAGAAATAATAAAAGGGGTAAAATTTTAGGGTTACCAAACTCGTGGCTTTGGCAATCCACAAACCCTGAAAGAAAGAAAATAAAAACTGGGTAAGTGTATGGCTAATTCGAAGGTTAATATTTCTGACCCTAAAACAAGAAGATCGAGACAATAAACTAAAAATGAGTAAGTAAATGAGAGATACTTAGCTTTTTGCATTTGCCTGACAGGGTTGAGGGCAAGGGTTTGCCAGAAACGTTGACTCTGATCATTAGAATAGACAAAGAACAGACAAGGCGTGAGTGTATTATTAATTCGAAGATAATCAGGATTAACTTAAATAAAAGGAAAGAAAAATAAGTTAATAGTGAATAAATAGAGAACACTTAGCTTTGATTCGAATTTTATCTGATATGGTTAGAGTAGGAGGAAACCTCGGAGGTAACCCTGAAAAGACAAGGCAGAACGAGAAGTGAACGCAAGGCAAACCCTACAAATAAACCAATATAAATAAAATTTTAATTGAATAAATTACTTAACTTTTGAGGTTTGTGGAAGGCGCGCACTCGGGGCGAATCATATGGCTAACCCTGCTTATGCACAAAAGAAGATGAAAAATCAGCGTATGGCATGATCTCGTAAACCCTGATTAGGGTACGAATTTAAATAAAATAAGAAAACAAATGATTTAATTAATTATTGGTCCCGCGACCTAATTAATTAAATCGGAGTAAAATAATTTAATCGGGAACAAAATATATTTTTGAAAAATTTTTTAGAATTAAAATAAAATAAATATGAATTTTTAAGGATTTTCAAATATGAAATAAAATAATAAGGATTAAATAAATATGTAAAAAGAATATATAAATATAATAAATAATAAAAATATTATAATAATATATATATGTAACAAAAGAAAATAAATGTTTTATTATTAGTTATAAAAAAGAAAATATTAAAAGTGATGTATGTATATATATATAAAATAATAAAAAGCAATATATAATAATTAGAAAACAATTTATGCAATTAAAAAGAAAAAAAATTGGAACTTATCGTTTGTAATCCAGTGCTGCTCACACGCGTGGTTCACGGTACACCTGCAGGGTCTGGCTCGTTGGATGCGTTTGGATGAAAGACTAAGGGCTGAGATCTTGAAGGAGCATGGTAAGGCGTGCGTCTTAATCCACTGGATCTCCCAGGATTTGAAGAAAACGCGCGCGCGAAACTGGCCAATGGGGAGGTGACGCGTCGTCGTCTTCAACCTCTAGCCAGAGTTTTAACAACGTTTTTCTCCAAAAGCGCTATAAAAGGTCTCCCTCCTGTACCTGAAAAATAGCGAATAGACCCAAACGCACATAGAAATCTTTCGCGAGGGTCCCAAAACGTTCGTAGGACTCTCACGAACCTAATGATGGTTTCTATTTAACCAACAAATACCTGTGTCAAAAAACCCCAAATCGATTCCGAAAACCCTAATATGGCAATACGTTCATGAAGGCATTATAACTTACCAAACTATCCAGAAACGATAAACAGATCAAGATAAGTAAGAATATGCAATTAGATTTGAGTATGCATGCGTGCATATACAGGATTGAGTCAGTTTACGAATTGGTCAAGAATGACTTACAGTGCCTGATTCGTGTGGTTTTGTGACTCGAAAACGATTGGGAATCGTTTGTTGATGCTCCAGGAATGATTCTCGATCACTTGCAACACTTGAATTGCTTTAAATCTCAGAATTGAAGATTTAGTTTTTTGAGGAATTTTGAGTTCGGGTTAGGTATGCTCTGGCTGCAGATTTCTTCCCCTTGTGCTATGGACTTGATCAGTATATATATGTGAACGTTTAGGGTTGATAAAATTGAAGAGGATCCATGTGAATCTTGAGTTGCAAGTTTTAGAAAATTTGATTGGAAAAAATCTATGGAATCCTTCCAAATTTGGCCAACATTTGATTTTATCACTCCATACATCAAGTGCACGAAATTATATTGGATATGGGGCATAATTAGATTTGGTCTTTGTAAGCACTTGAATCAAATATTTGATTTTTCCTTAATTTATTTGATTTTAATCCTTTTAAAAATAGATTTAAAAATCATAATAAATCAAATAAGTTATATAATTTCGTGGGAAAAGGATTATGGGCCCTCAATGTCATGAGGAACAAGTTTGGATCTCAAAAGCTTAGGCCCATTAGCAAAAAATTTCAAGTTCCTTCTTATTTTCCTCTCCAAAATAGCCCAATTTTGCCAAGGTGTATCTCCCTCAATTTTTGAGGTATGGAGGTGTTCTAGGACTTTTTAGAAACCTTAGAGAGTCCTCTAACCAGTGTCTTTGGTCTCATATCAAAATTATTTTCCATGCTCATTTTATATCCTTTTGAAAAAAATGTCTTTTTGTTGACTTTTGAAAAGGACCTATAATGTTTTGGTCCATATCTTTCGAATGAAGCATTTTTAGACTTGGCGTGTGAGACACAAATTTGTAGAGAGTTGAATTTCCTTCAAAATGAGCTTTGGATGGAAAATTTCTGATGTTCCATGTGAGAGTTATGGCTGGTCAAAGTTCAGTTGACTTTTCCTATACAAAACCCTAATTTAGAAACTTTTTGATTTGTTGATTTCTGATCTTTTCTTGATGAACCATGATCAATTCCTGATCAAATGGTGAATGATATTTCATTATGAATATTTTGACAAAAAATCAGGAGTTTTGACTTTACTTTGACCACAGTTGACTTTATAGGTCAACTAGTCGACTGTTGACTTGATATTTGTCATGGAGATGATGTGGGATACCTTGAGTCATATGAAATGCTTTGGAGCCATTGATTCACTGATTTCCCTTTGAATAAGTCAAACCCTAGCCTTAGGGCCTTGTGTAGGAGATTGTGTCTAGGAGCTTTGTGTATTGATTTGAATGGGCAAATTTTGGGGTATGACAAAATGCATTTCATAAATCAACTTATGGAGAAGCTGCTCTTAAAGTACGATGTGAAACATCGCATAGCCACCACGTATCACCCACAAACAAGCGGGCAAGTGGAAGTGTCAAATAGGCAGCTGAAACAGATCCTTGAGAAGACTGTGAACTCCTCTCGCAAGGATTGGGCAATTAAGTTAGATGACGCATTGTGGGCATACCGCACTGCTTTCAAAACACCTATAGGTATGTCCCCTTACCAATTGGTCTATGGAAAAGCTTGTCATCTGCCTTTGGAGCTGGAACATAAGGCTTTGTGGGCATCAAAGTTTCTTAACTTGGATATTGCTAAGGCAGGAGATTCTTGAATTCTTCAACTTCATGAACTAGAGGAATTTCGGAATCGAGCTTATGAGAATGCGAAAATCTATAAGGATCAAACTAAGAAATGGCATGATCGTAGGATCCAAAGGAAAGAGTTTTGGGAAGGACAACTGGTGCTTTTATATAACTCAAGATTAGAACTATTCCCTGGGAAGTTGAGGTCCAAATGGTCAAGACCGTTTGTGATTCACAAGGTATTCCCTCACGGAGCGATTGAACTGAAAAACCCAGCAAATGAGGATACTTTTAAGGTTAATGGGCAAAGACTAAAACCGTATTACCAAGGCCAAGAGAGTGGTCAAATTCATGTTGTTCGTCTCGCAGGATGAGATGAACGACCGTCGAGCCATGCGACGTTAAACGAAGCGCTTCGTTATTTCTAATGAAAATTTTTATTGTTTTGTAGGTAATGAGTGAAAAAAAAAACAAAAAAACAAAAAAAATTGGTGGAGGCGGACCCGGACACGGCTGCCCGTGTCGCTGGACACGCCCATGTCCGATGAAATCATCTTTTCAAAAAAAAAGGGGGAGACGAGAACAAGTGGCAGCGCCGGACACGGCTGCCCGTGTCGTGGGACACGCCCGTGTCCGGCTGGGCGATTTTTTTTTTCTTTTTTTTTTTCTTTTTTTTTTCATTTTTCGTTTTTTATTTTTGTTTTTTGATTTTTGTGGGCCCCACCCACTTAGCAGCATTTTTATTTGTTTTTTTTCTTCCTTTCCTTCTTTTTCCCTTCTTTCTTCTTCTTTCTTTCTCCTTTTCTCTCTCAACCCTTACAAACTCCATAGCCTCCACTCCACAAAGCTTCAAACTTTCACCCCCAAATCAACTCATCTTCATAACCGTTTTTACAAAAGTTGCTCCAAATTTCGTCCTCTACCTTTCTACGGTAGCTTTTTCTACTAACTCTTCGGTTGAATTTCGTTTTTTTTTAGGTACCATCAATGGCTCCCAAGAGAAATACGAGAGGAAAACAACCGGTGGGGCAGTCTTCGCGGTCTCGTGCAAGAACCAACGATGCACCACCACCGCCTACCAATGCTCACGGAATAATTTTCACTAATCTGACACACGAGGTTCGTTATTCTCGCCATATTCGGCGTAAATTAACACCATCGAGGTGAAGGAGAATTTTAACGTGAAAGTGGAGCGGAAAATCCGGGGAGTAAAAGCTAGCACGATTGACCGGAAGGGTGGAAGTCGAGTTGTGAAAAACACGGTTGTATTGTGGAAGCATAAATTTAGGGGTGACCTTTGTTTGATGTCCCAGGCATTGCTTGAGGACAAGCAACGAGCTAAGTTTGGGGTTGTGATCGGTCACCAAATTTCACTTATACTTCGCAAATTATTTAGTAAAAATCGGTCATTTCGTTATTTCATGCTTTGTTAATCTAATTGTTAGTGGTAATTTTTAGTAGAATAGTTACTTTTGATCACTTTGTTGGTAGTTATTGGTTATTTCAGGTGTAAGGAAGAATCGCCGAAAAAATGGGACGAGAACAGAAGAAAACGAAGTCAAAAAGGCAAAGAAAGTAGCTGACGCGGGCGCCAGTGTCGTGGGACATGGCCATGTCAGCTGAAAAAGAAGAAAAAGAGATGTTGGGAGCAAACAGAGGCTGACACGGGCGCCAGTGTCGTGGGACACGGCCGTGTCAGCTAATACATAGAAAAATGCTATTTGAATTGAAACTAGAGGCTGACACGGGCGCCAGTGTCGTGGGACACGGTCGTGTCAGCTGTTGCGGCCAGAAATTGCTTTTTTAGCTGTTTCATTATTTCAAGTCTCATTAAGGGCGTTTTCGACTTTTTACATGAATGGAATGTAACCTAACACTACTTAGTCCTAGTTTGAGAGTTTTTTGATTATCTTGGATCATATTGAAGAACTTTACGGTGAAGAAGAGAAGCTATCAAGGGTTTCGGAGAACGGAGATTTTCAACGGCAATCGCAATTGAATATCAAAGCTTTCCCTAATTTTTGTAATGTTTATCATCTCTATTTATAATTCTTCGGATATTACTATGAGTAGCTAAACCCCCCCAATGCTAGGGGGTGTCCCTGAATTGCCATTGTTATGAACTAATTTTCTATCAATTTATGTTATTCAAGTTTTAATGAGTTTATCTTCATTGTGCAAAGTTTTTAATGCCTTTTCTATCGGACAAATAGTTTTCGGATTTACGGTTGAGGTTTAGGTCAGACAAACCACTCAACGCATTTTGCACAATAATACTTCGGTAAAAATTACTTAGGAAATAGGATTTAACCGTAGTAGCCGTTTAATTCTTGATATTCATCATTATCGTACTTGTTGTTATCGTTAATAGCTAAGGAATTAGGAATAAAGATAAACACCAAAGGTTTTCCGTTAAGGAATTAAGGAAAACAACTCTTGAGATTCGGTAGTAGCTCATTATAACTATATTTCATAAATTGGGGAATAAAGTTCATTGCGCGACAATTTATACACCTAACCTAGCATGCTTTCTTATATTTTCAAGAACCGTTATTTTACTTTTGTTTTAATTAGTTATAATTTATATAATTTCTCTACAAACGAACAAACCCCATGATATTTTGTTCAATTGAATAATTGTAAAACTTGTATTTCCTACGCAGTCCGCGAGTTCGATACTGGGTATAAACCTCTATTTGAAACTACATCGGTGAAAAATAGTACACTTGCTAATTTTCCGATCACCCACCGCTAACAATTTATTCCCGATTGGTTTGACGTGCTCAAGGAGAATTCGAGGTTGCCCTTTACTTCTACAAGTCCATGAACAAAGGAGTAAAACAAGGTCAACGGATTTACAAAGGAGATTGTCCCTAAGACCAATAGGTTTTGTCATGCTCAGAATTTCAACCCCTACGATCGCTAAGTGTTACTCCGGATAAAAGTTGTACCTTCAGATTAGCAATTCTAATGGGACGACCATGCAGGTTTTGGAGTCAATTCATTTGCTCACTACTACGACTTTCCACTCGCGCACTTCTATTCTATTTCCAATTCAGGATTATTAACAAACCTAAGGGAGAATGAGGAATACAAATAAATAAATCTCACTGAACATATGCTTTCATGGTAAGACCAAGCCGACGATGTACAGGCATTATTTCAATTCCTAAACAGTGGAGATATAAGGATGTTAATCCCTCGTCACCCCCTCGAGCCAGGAGTTAGAGTTTGTTTCTACTTTTCAAATGAACCTTGATTTCAACCAGGGGCAGGGGAGATTTCGATTAATTCAATGGTGTATTTTGGTTGTCAAGAGAATCAGTCAATCCAAGCAAGGATTCAAGCATAAGGATCAAGCAAAGCAAGGGTTCAAGCATATCTTCTTCCTCGCATTCATCCAAGATTGAGGAAGCAACAGAGATAACATTCACAACATCTTCTTCCTCAATACATCATTCAAGATCGAGGACGTATCAAAGTCAAAGCTTACAAATCAAAGTTAACATGGCAGTCATAATATTCAAAATCCAAGGATCAATATTTCAAAAGGAGCATTAAAAAAAAAGGAGGAAAGCGCCCGCTAAGTCAAAATGGAAAATCCCATTAAGGAAGACAAAATGACTTAGGCAAAAATTAGGGCATCCCAATGGATCAAATTCAAAAGGAATTGGCTAGTGCAAAAATAAGGGATAGAAAAAAAAAACAAAGGCGAAATACAAAGGATAATCTTGTAACTGCTAAAATCATCGAAGCTTCCCATCAATGCTTGGATCTCTACAACATTTTTCATCGGTGCTTGGATCTCTACTAAGGCTTCTGCTCAACATCAAAACTGAAACGATTCTCTTACAAACAAAGCACATTCATTCGATTAGGCGAATTTTTAGGATTGGGAGAACATCAAGGAGAAAGGGGTGGGGTAAATAAAATTTCGAGCCTTATATCCGTTGTTTCTTGAACCATGAACCAGGCCAAGTTACAACATTCAAAAGTCCTAATTGAGGCAAGGTTAACTACGAAAGCATATTAAGCAGGATTTTGTTATACTGACTCCTAGGTTTGTTAAAACTATTTCTAAACACTATGCTTCTTCAAACATTCATTTCTAATCATCCGGTCCTAATTCATAACGGACATCGATTTCAAAACTTGCATACGCATTGCATTGGAGTTATTTCTCAAAGGGTACAACGTCATCTACGAATATACACTTAGCATCAAGGAGATCTCGAAATTGGTTAATCAAAGGCGATATTTTCTAACAAAAGACTCTTGAATGGGGGAACAACGTCCAGAGGGTTCTCCTAAACAGGGGCAAAATTTCAAGGATTACAGGGGGCATGCAGTCAAAGATCCTATTAACTAGGGGCATTCATCTTGAGGTTCAATCGACCTGGGTCACATCTCGAAGCAATAACAATAAGGGGCATGTCAAACATGGGAAGAATTCAAATTCAAAAGGATAGAACACTATGGATAGCCCTCCATATCCTGGAGATCAAGGGCGTACCCTTCAATCTAAACGTCGAAGCATATGACGAGGTTATTTCTCGGGGCACTTCCTTCATGGCTTGGAGGTCATAGGCACCTTTTTCCACTAAACATTGGGGCATTGGATATCGAATCCATAAGATGTGGAGAACCTCGATAGGTTAAAGGTGTGGAGAATCTCCAAAGGTTAAAGGTGTGGAGAACCTCGAAAAGGTTAAAGGTGTGAATTGCAAAAGGCGGAAGACATAGAGGACTTTGAAAATTCAAAGGCGTGGAGTAATTCAAAGGGTCAAACCGGGGCAAGGCGCACAACATAAGGAAAAGGCATCCTCACACGTTACAACCTCGAACAAATCTTTCTCCTAACTACGATCTTCAAAGTTCAACAGCAGGTATTGGGAAATCGCGCTAGCATCCAACAACCTTACAACTTTAGCAAGCTATATACTCTTTTAGTTACCAACAACCTAGCATTGAAGCATCATGCGAATATACATAAGTCATGCATTACATACATTGGTTAATATATCAAAACATCCAAGTCATTACTCTGGTGCTAAATCATATTGTCCATCTGCTTCCCGGTAACCTTACCGATGACAGTAACCTTAACCGTTGGTTTATTTCCAATCACCTGATTGATGCTTCCGGTAACCTTACCGATGACAGTAACCTTATTGTTGGTTTATTTCAAATCACCTAATTGATGCTTCCGGTAACCTTACCAATGACAGTAACCTTACTGTTGGTTTATTTCCAATCACCTGATTGATGCTTCCTGGTAACCTTACCGATGACAGTAACCTTACTGTTTGTTTATTTCCAATCACCTGATTGATGCTTCCCGGTAACCTTACCGATGACAGTAACCTTACTGTTGGTTTATTTCCAATCACCTGATTGATGCTTCCGGTAACCTTACCGATGACAGTAACCTTACTGTTTGTTTATTTCAAATCACCTGATTGACGCTTCCCGGTAACCTTACTGATGACAGTAACCTTACTGTTTGTTTATTTCCAATCACCTGATTGACGTATCCCGGTAACCCTACCGATGACAGTAACCTTACGGAGATATTCACCCCAATCACCTGATTGATGTATCCCGGTAACCTTGCCGATGATAACAACCTTGCTGTTCATTTCACTCATAAACAAACTACGCACACGCATAAGCATAAGCATTATCCACATTACCAAGCCGGCATAAGCATAGCCGTGGTATAGGTGCAAGCATGGATTAAAAAAATTCAATGGGATTGCATACATACATACGCATTAGCATATACATATCATCTAGTGCATTCACATACTATCAAAGCCCAGTTTCCAACCTGTTATACCCCAAAATTTGCCCACATATTTTTCAAGAAAACTCCAATCTGAAAATTAAGGGTCTCATATAATCATGGATTTTTATTTCAACAAATATCCTGACATATGAAATACTTAGTTTTTAGAATTTTTCTTATACAGTAATTTGGCTTGCAGTTGAATTTATTCTTACGCAAACACCAAATATTGTTTATTACTTCACACATGCTATTTATTTATTTGCAGATAAATGGTACTGACACAATTGGTACAGAGTTAAATCTTTTTTGCAGGCGCAGAATCAGGAAACTCAGACTGTACTGGTAACAAGTAGATTATTATTATCTTTTGTTTCCCACTAATTTTTGTACTATATTCCATTATTTGCAAAAATCTTTTCAAATCTCTTTTTCAAAAATCAAATCTCTCTTTTTTCAACACTATCATACACTTTCTTTCAAATCTTACTTCCACTCAAATTTTCCTTTTGTACGGAATCACATCATTCCCCAACGTCTCTTTCCTTCTTTCCATTCTATAAATACCTCTCATTTTCTTCCATAAAATCTCACATCAAATTCCAACTCATCTTTCAAATTCCTACCTCATATCTATTTTCTCTTCTTCCCTAACAAGAATGGCAAAGTGGATAGAGACACTGTTTCTTACAGTCATCACCATTGCTACGGTGATCATGACTTTCTTCTGCCTACATAGTCCTGAAGAGTGTGGACCTACAATGGTTGCACTCCCAATCATCTACATGTTATTGTTCATAGCATGGGTTATCAATCGTCATTCTTAAAATTTGTCGTATTTCTTATTTCTTAAATGTACCGTTTATTCGTCGTACTGTTCAATATAGTATGTGATATTTGTACTGTCAGTATTAAATGTTGTACTATTTGTCATAATATTGCTTAATTACTAAGATAATATTTTGTGTGTTTTCTGCCAGTCAAATATTCCTATTTCTGTGCATTAAATGATTTTCAGGGTTATTATCGGTAAGTTTGCCCGCATACCGTAAATATTAGTTATTTATTATGTCTATGTTTTTCTAACAAGTCATGTAAATAAACTTTCCTTTTTCACATAAAACAAAAACAAAAAACAACAAAAAAAGAAAATTAACTTTGACTGTTGATTTTTCACTCTAACTGCTACATCAATACCTGAACAGTCGGTCGACAGCCAAACTGCTGGCAGTACAATTCTCAGTGTTTTGTACCATCAATCAAATCAATCTTTCACAATTCAAAATTCCAAGATTTTTGTTCTAGAAGTCTTCTGAATATCAAGCG